>NW_015150796.1:666478-687007 GCF_000732505.1 Cyprinodon variegatus
TCCTCACCTTCTTCCAGTCTGAGGCGCTGCAGCCTCCAAACCACACAGTGAGACAGCTGGTCAGAACGCTCGCTATGGTGCTTCTGTAGAAGGCTGTAAGGATGGGTGGGGGCAGGTGGGCTCTCCTCATCCTCCGCAAGAAGTACATCCGCTTATATGCCCCTTTGATCAGTGAGGTGGTGTTTACATTCCAGGTGAGGGTGTCTTTGATGTGCACCCCCAGGAATTTGGTGCTGCTGACGACCTCTACAGCTGAGCTGTTGATGACCAGTGGAGTGTGGTTAGGCTGGTTCTTTCTGAAGTCCAAGATGATCTCCTTCGTCTTCTCCACGTTCAGGATCAGGCTGTTATATTTGCACCAGTCCGCCAGCTGCTCCACCTCCTCTCTGTAGTCCAGGTCTTTGTCGTCTCTGATGAGGACCACCACCGTGGTGTCATCTAGTGTCATCTTCACTACGTGATCGGTGGTGAACCTGGGGACGCAGTCATGTGTCATCAGGGTGAACAGCAGGGGGCTCAGGACGCAGCCCTGAGGGGAGCCTGTACTTAGACTGATGACATCAGAGGTGTTCTATCTGACCCGGACTGACTGAGGTCTGTTGATGAGGAAGTCTAACAGCCAATTGCGGAGGGGTGTATTGAAGCCCAGCTGTTCCAGTTTGTCCATCAGATGCTGTGGGATGATGGTGTTGAAAGCTGAACTGAAGTCCAGAAACAGCATCCGCACATGAGTGTTCTTCTTCTCCAGGTGTGCCAGGCTCAGGTGGAGAGCAGCAGAGATGGCGTCCTCAGTGGAGCGGTTGTGTAGGCGAAATGAAACAGGTTGAATGTTGGCGGCAGACTGGAGACGATGTGTTCTTTAACCAGCCTTTCGAAGAAATATTAGATATTGTATAAATTTGTTTTTTCTTTCAGAATGGCTTTAACTCTTTGTGGCAAGGATTTAATGTGGTGTCAGAGACTTTCCTCAGGAACGTTTACCCATATTGACATGATACCATTAGAATTTGTCTCATCAGGGCTTACTGTCCTTCATTTTTTTTGCCGTGTCTCTGATCAAGCTATCTATCTGATTTAAATGATTGCATTACCTCCTGGGCAACCATCAAATGCTGCAAAAATCAGGTGTATTCAGGCAGGGAAATACCTAAAAAATGGAGGATGGTGGGCCCTGAGGACCAGGGTTAAAATAACCTAATCTGAAAGTTATACAAGTAAGTCTCCTGTTTTACCACATCCTTAAGGTAATCTAGGCGACCGAGATCTGTGAGCGCAGTCAGAGCACGGTGGGTTCATTGTCATAATTAAGAAATCAGATTGAAATGAGCTTTATGACATGGTACATTAGTTCTCTGAAAGTATCGGACGCTTGGTTTACAATGGTCATTAAACAATGGATACATTCAGCGACACTACTCAGGTAGGCTATGGAGTTTCAGTGATGCTCATATGGATCTAAGCAGCCTGACACGTTTAATGTGATTTTCAGCAGCTCTGATATTTCAGAGTTTGTCTAATTTTTTCTAAATGTTACTTGAACTGTAGCGTAAGTCTAACATTCTTAGCTGACACAAGTGGGACTGGTCGGGGTCTCCTGCTGTGGCCCATATGGTTTGACATATCATGCTTTCAGAAATGTTGTTATTATAATTGTATTAAGTTATAAGACCCATTATTGCCTCTCTATCATAATAAGCCGGTGCGCTGATTCTGAAATTAGAAACACATTTCTGACTCCAAAAATCCCCTGCTCACTGCACATTTTTTTATTTCACGTATTATTCCATTCCCATTCCTATGCTTCTTTGATCTTCACCACCAAAAATAACTGTAGGTACTGGCTTGCTGTCATGTCATAGGTTAATTTGCTATCAATGTTAATGTAGTGTAGTTAAGGAAAGTGGACATGAAGTGCAGAGTATGTCTTTTTTCTGTTGTAGAATGGTGGAGATTTGTTAGACTACCAGAAAAAAAATGTCCTGAAACTGGTCTTAAAAACAGGATTTTTGTCCAAACAGGGAACGGACGCAGAAGCAATTTGGTTAGTAAATTAGTGAACAATTTGCACTTAGTGAAATTATAAATTGTGTCAGAACTGACCTTCCCTCCATCCACAACCTGTACAGGTCTGTATTCAAGGTGACCTGATATGTCTTCAGTGTTCCTTGAAATTGTTCTGCTACTCCATAATGTAAGTGTCCCAAACTGATTGATGGATGTTCCTATTCAGGGTTTTCAATCAGAGGTCAGAATTTTTGATTTCTAAAATTTTAGCAGGTTTTGAGGCCACAAAGAATCAAAGCAGAACCAGACCATTACACTACCACCACCATGTTTAACTGTAGATATCCGTCTTTTTCTGTAAGATTAAATCCATGCCAGAAGTTTCACTTCTGTCTTAATTTTCCAAAAGGTGACACTTCTTTGTGCATTCGTTCTTTATTAAGCCTGGTTGCTTCTGCATTTTCCTGGTTATTAATGCACCCGTCTTATTTGATCACTTCTTTCAGTCATTTATTGTCAATATTCTATTCACAAATATCAAAGACGTATAAATAAAAAAAGGTAATAAACATTTCAAACAGTCTGTTAAAAGGAAAATATTGAATGACTTTGCGGTGACCTGCTGTTTTGGATTATCATATGAAATCTATGTCACTGACTTTCATTGGGAGTTGAGGATGGAGGGATGGAGCGAGCAAGTTGAGCTCCGTATTTTTCTACTTCAGCCGAAGAGGAGAAGGGAAATAAGAGAAAGCAAAGACAGCGTCCTAGAGAGACAGAGGAGATTGGTTTCACCTGCACTACAGTGTTTAGATAAACTCTAGCAGTGGGAAGCAGAGGAATCAGCAGAAACGAGACAGGATGCAGGTCCAACTAAGCATTTCAAAGAAAACTCAAGAGTTCAAGGAACTCTAAATCTCTGATTTACTGCAGTGATAGACATTGAGTAAGGAAAAAGTGGTATTTTATGGGCATTTCTTGGCTTTAAGCACATCCTGACACATTATACTCTTCCCAAGAAGACAGAACAGGTCCTCTGCAAAGGAAGTAGGAGGAAAATGAAAACAGTGAAGAAGGACACCAGGAACTATTCATCTGAAATCTCCTCACCAATGTTTAATTTCTGAGTTAGAACTAAAATAAAAATATGTTGAGGTTGTGGTTACAATTTTCTGAATACTATCCAAGGCTTTAAAAAACAATTTCATAAAATAAATGCTGACAAATCCAAGAGGGTACTAACATACTTCTAGCAACAATGAAAGCAATTTTGCTCCAATCAGCATCCTATGTATATTATTTAATGTGATAAAATTCAACTAACTGCTAATTAAAGAAAAAAATCAACTTAAATATGGTGTATTTAGTTGACGTTTTTTTATATGATAACAGCATTAGAATCAAAGTACTGATATCGTGCATTGAAAAAAAACTGTTTTGCCTCCTTTACAGTCTACAGATTTCATGAGAACACACACCCATGTGTCTCATTTATGCAGCAAGGTTGTGAAATCTGACAGTTCCTGCAAACAACTGCCTTGTATAAAGCTGAAACATGAAATAGCACATGACATGACGGAGCAAGCTCACCTACCGTAAGTTAGTATTTAGTGATAATAAACTCTGGAGTGATCAACAACTCAGCTGGAAAACGGCTAGTATAAACTTGATATGTTTATTAAAGGGGAAATAATAGGAAAAAATCACGGAAAAATAAAAACATGAGAGTTTCTGTTTTTAGTTTGACACAACTGTGTCGGAGAAGCTGCTTTGGTCAGAATTAAGAAAAAAGAACTGAGACTTGGGTACAGACCAACAACCCCCCCAAAAAACTACAAAACAATAGTCAAGTTGAGCTGTTTAAATAAGTAGAAATTAGTTTATAGATGTGCAAAAGCTGATTGATAGACATGTAAAAGAACCTGCAGCTTCGGCAACAGTGAAAGTTGACTCTGCAAAGTAGAAGGCTCGGAGGCGATGGTGGTCTTAGTATAAATTATGAAGATCATGGATATCTTTGCTCATCTTCAAAGGTATGCATTGTTTTGAAGTGTTAGTCTGAAGTAGATACAGTAAAACAAAATCAGAGCAAAGAGGAATGATGAATCCAACTTTGGTGAGGGGAAGCAGTATATCAGTAAAACAATATCAACCCCTAAATGCTAACAGTGTTGAAAAGGAGACATTGATCTGGTTCTCATCTTAACAGGTTTTGCATGTTAGTGTTTGTTGAGGGAGCTGTGGCCGAACTGCAAAGTGGTTTTCTTCCATTTTGAAACCAGGGAATTTAATATGTCAAAGCAACCTTGGGCAACGTGTGTTTGTCTCTGCACATGCACCAGAACAACAACAAAAAAAACTTTGCTAAAGGAATGAATTATTATGTGTGACAGGTATATACTCCACTGATACTCTCACTGATATTTTCAACATATTGGGTACAAGACTCAACTCCTCTTACGTCAGAGTATGACTCATAAAATTGCCGTTTTGTGGAGCTGCGAGTCCCTGAAGCACCTGTGGCTCACAGTCTCGACGAGAGAAAAAAAGAAGGGAGCTGTGTCTGAAATCAGGGATAACCACTGTTTTTGTTCGAAGCCAGTCACATGGATGGCTTTAAAGAAGCAGCTATAGACAAAGAGATGAAAAACCGCCACAGGAAAAGAAAGCTCTATACAAGGACTGAAGATTATAGTGTCTTTACAACATACATATATCATCAGCCAGAGATTTCGGGGGGATTAGGGGCTTCTCAATCACTTTTGTTTATTAGATATGTTGTTGCAAGAAATTCATTGTTTGACTTTTATTGTTTTGTTATTTGTTTTTGTTTTTTTCAAAAAAACATGTCTGTTGGCCTTCTGGCTCGAACCTTCTGTGCCATTTCACTTCATTTATATTTTTCTTTTATAACACATTGAGTAACACCTTTCAAAGCCATCTGGGGGGATTTCCGTTGAGACCTTCATTTCATTTTCCCGCTTCGAAGCCAGTTTCAGCTTAACTATCAAAGCAGGTTTGGGCAGTTCTCCTGCTTACCTTTTTTCTTTTTAATCCCCGCCCATCTGACTGCCACTTCCTGATCACCTTGGCTGGTTTTGAGATGACTGGTTTTTGAGTTCACACAGGAGCTCTGCTCCACACATTGGGTTGGAAATTATCCAAAACCCAGGGAACGGGATAACATTTCTGAGAGTCGATCAGCTAGACACTAGGTTCTCTGACTGGGACAAAGTCCTGTTTTGTGACTCATTTACCTCTCATTCTCCACCCCTCCTTTCGGAAGGGTTTATGTTACACCCACTGCGAGACTTTACCTGTCCAGGTGAGCTATAGTGCTGAAAGTGAACTTCCAGAATGAGGTTATGTAAGTAAACTTTCACGTTTTTTTTTATTTCTATCTAAAGGCATACTTAGTTGGTTAATTAGGTTTTTGTTACTAGTCATAAAACATTGTAGCAGAGTGTTTTTTCATGATTTTATTTGCATAGAGATCATTTGCATGGAGTTTCTGTCTCTCGGTATATTATCACTTTCTGTTTATATGTGAGCGGGGCAGGTGTAGCTTTTCTGGTGTTTTCTATGTTACATATAGTCTGCACTTAGACAATTAGTCATTAAGAAGTAACTTCAAGTAGCTTCACATCTGCCTGCAGCTGCTCACATTGAGTGAGGTGTCAGCTGTGGCTTATACAACTTACAGACCTGTCAGATAGGCCAAAAACAGACACAAGAGCCTTATGGAAAGATAAGTTACTTGAGAGAAGTAATACTGAAATAGTAATTCTGTCCCTGTACATCCCATGTTGCTACACTGGAACAAACTGCTGCATCTTATGTCAGAAAGTTTTTTGTCCTTTTGTCCTATTTAACATTAGATGCATGCATGAAATGCAATTAATGTAAATTGCAAAGGATTATCTATAAACATTTGCAAAAATTGAGATTGTTATGCCTTCTGATTTGGAAACGGTTGTAATTTCTAGCAGGTATGCTCATTTTGGGGAAATGTTTGAGCAAAAATAAGAAGTAAAAAAAATGCTGCTGTTTCTTTCTTCCTTGTTTTTTTTGTACGGGGTTACAAAGCAGATGTTTTCCAGAGGAAAAAAAAAAGAGAGGAATTTTCTGTGTTTTGAGGGCATGCCTGAACACAGCAGTCTGCACATGTTGGATCCGACATGAACTGTTTGTTCCTTTAACTCCTGGCGGCCTGATCCTGTTCATGTAGTGTGTCTGAAGCCTGATTAGCCATTACTATTGTCCTATCTTTATGATCTAATAACTGAGTTATTCTTTTACAAGGCAGTCCTTTCTAGTGCTCTATGAACCTGGGCTTTGTCACTTTAAATCAGTCTCTGAAGGACTTCCCTCTGAGCATGATTCAAAGTTTTATTGTTTTGACAATGTGATGCCACACCTTCTCCAGCAGTCCTTCACTTGAGCGTTTAAGTAACAAAGTGACACCAAATTAAACATGCAGCAGTTAACATACTGGCCAGCCGTGTCTGTGCCTTCTATCTTCAGGGTGTGTTCCATCAGTAGATATGATTTCATTTCTTTACTTGAACCTGAGGAGTGGATGTGTACATAGCAACATGCCAGCTCAGTGTGAACACTCTGAATGCTGATGCAGACACAGATACCTCGTCTCTGGCTTTGTTCCACACTCAGTCGTTAGAAAAAAGAGCTGACCTAGCATTGTCCTGTTTCGCTATTAACTCAGATCAAAGAAGATCAATTTGAAAGCCAACCACGGTATTTACATGAAATATATTCTTAAGTGAGTAGGCTAACAGGCTTTATGTTATCCTGAAGGAAAGCCCATTGAGCCTTAGTTTGGCATGACTGCCTCAAAGACAAAAGAGAAAGCCAGGTTCTACTCTTGTATTTACAATGTAAACATGTCTTTCTCTTTCAGTTAAAGATAAAAAAGAAACGTTGACACAACAAGATTTACAGATTTTGAAAATCGAACCTTTCCCTTGGTTGTTTGAGCAACTTCAGATCCAGTTTTAGTCAGTCAGAGTTTTTACATCGTCCTGAGCAATAGCATTTCCTCAAATTTTTACACTATAATGGTGTCGCCAAAAGTCGTTCTCGTTCTATAAAACTGAGCTGATGTTCCTCAGGTGTGGGTGACACACCTGGATTCAAGCCTGAAATCAGTGTGTGGAGGCAAATGTGTGCGTTTGTGTAAGCGATCGCTGATGTTTGTCATTAAAAGATGTCTGCTACAAGATCTTCATTCCTGTTAAGCTATTTATGCATCAAAACAATGATTATAGTGTAAAGAGAAAAACAGTTAAAGTCTATCCAGAAATGGGTGTTTCTGTAGAAGGGATTATTTATATAATTATTGTATAATTAGATGAATCAATTTTATTTTGTATTTTTTAATTATGAAAATATAGACCACATTGAACCAAATAGACCACATTGAACTGGGCTGTGCTACATTGGATTGCTGAGTTAGAAAAAGCATTCATTTTCCTTTTATTTTAAATTTTTTTTGTGTGTGTGAGTGGAGGGGGGGGGGGGGGGGTCTTTCCTTATTGTTAAATAAATTAGGTTTAGTTTCTCTGTGAGATGATATTGGCCACAAAGCAGATATGCTCAACCCTGATGTTCATTGATTTTAACCCACTCTTCAACATCATGAGTCTGTTAAGATATAACTAGAGGTAAATCCAGCCCAGAGACAGCAGGATACAGGATTTATTAAGTATTCATTTATTTGAGATGAACAGTGCATACTAAATAACATTATTTCAAAACTTTACATGTGAATATGCCATGGAAGCTCATTTTCATCTGTAGTCGAAGGATGTGCTTTGAAGAAAACAACTTTGATTTTTGATCATGCCCAGTGTTCTGTGCACTCACTCATCTCTTGCACATCTCCAGCTGTGAATGCTGCCTCCCCAGTGAAAAAAATCCTGCTGAGAAGTGAATGTGTTATCTGCAAATCCAAGAAAAGTCCTCACCAAAGCCTGGGCACATCCCATTAGGAGAACATTTGTAGTTTACGTGGGAAAACTCTACACTGGATTATGTTTGAATCAGGATCCAACCCCTCTATTTGCTGTCAATTGTTAATTCTTTCAAAAGTTTTCATTTTAATTTGTATTTTCTGTCTGAGCTGTTTTGTGATAAAACTGTTACCCACTATAGATAAGGCTGTACTCAGCAGGTACCTGCCATTAAAAGTTGCTTATGTTGGACTGTTCAGCCACTTCTTATTATCCTTCCTTCATTAGACACAACACAGACGGTTATTCTTATGGGTGTTATGAGTCATGGTCTGCAGGCTTCAAAATGATAATGTAAAACAAAGACACCGTTTGTTATCAAACATTCACTTATGATGCAGCACCACGGAGTGTTGCAGAGCAAAGTCAGTGTTTGTTGAGCCTCATAAAAGCTTTCCAGCACGAGTGTTTGTAGCAACGTGAAAATGTGTCAAACCTAAACAGAAGCAGTACTTCGATTACAAAGCTGTAGAGCTCTTTATCTGTTCTTACAATTGTTTCTGTTTTTGTTTTTTATGTCAAACCTAAATGTTTTTAATTGTCAAACTAAACTTTTAAAAAACTGAAACATGTACAAAATCTAGGTTTAAACTATTTATCGGTAAGCTGCCCTGTACTGTACATCATGAGGCAATCCAAAGAACAAACATAGAGGAGAAACTAAGTCGCTGACATCTATCAGACTGCAAATGGTTACAAAACTATTTCTAAAGAGTTTGGACCCCACCAAAGCCTTTACTCTGCATAGGCCACAAGTAGGAACATTAAAAATGGAGTAATTATCCTGCCACGCCACTAGAATATGAAATGCTTTAAAAAAATGAGACGGTATGCTAATGACAACGAACACTTCCCATTCAAACTTGCATCAACTCTAAATTTCCTTAAATTCCAGTATGGATCAGGGCTTCACTATACAGGGTATTGCTAAAAATAATACTCGTAATTCCTAAAACTTTGCAGAAAATAGGCTGCACAATGACTAGGCCAAGTCTAAATGGATGGTGTGTTTCCAGTGACATCTTGAATAAAACTAATGACTATGGTCTATGGCCTCCTAATTGCTTATGGACATTAATGACCTGCCGTAATTGATGTAATATTCAAATATGTTCTATGACATCTAATCCTGAAAGAACATGTTGGACCATGTAAAGGAAAGCTGTTTGCATCTTTAAGCTTTCTTTCCCTGATTCTTTTTTAATAATACAATAATTACAAAAACTGCTTTGAAAAACATTAGCCTTAACACGTAACAGGCAGGTATTATTAGGGTTTAACAAGCACATAAAGGAAAAATAAAAAATAATCCTAACATGGGCTGTGCAGTGGGTAGCACTGCTGTCTTGCAGCAAGAAGGTTCTGGGTTCGATTACCGGCCTGAGGTTTTTCTGCATGGAGTTTGCATGCATGGGTTCTCTCCGGGTACTCCGGCTTCCTGCTAAAGTCCAAAAATATGACTGTTAGGTTAATTGACTTCTGTAAATTCTCCTTAGGTGTGAGGGTGTGCATGTATGGTTGTTTGTCCTGTTTGTCTCTGTGTTGCCTAGCCTGCGATGGACTGGCGACCTGTCCAGGGTGTACCCCGCCTCCCGCCCATAGACAGCTGGAGATAGGCAACAGCACCCCTTGCAACCCCGCTTGGGATAATTGTGACAGAAAAGAAAAAATGGATGAATCCTAACAACCATCAGTTGATGATGAGTTGAGTCATGAAGTTTAGCTTTATCATAGTTTTGAAAAAAATAAATTCCTAGTTTATCCAAATCTAATTAAAAAAATGTATCTGAATATGTCTAAATTAAGACAATTCTGCATCGAAAAATGAATAAATAGGGCAATTACTTCTTCATAAACATTTAGGATCTTTGCTATTTTTTTCACTTTAAAACCTAAACTTAACAAAACGAAAGCTTTTCTATTGGTGTTTTTAACAAAACCTAGTATGTCATCACACAGCACAGAGCCAGTAACGGGTCCAGAAACAAAACAGGAGGAATGCCAACATGGCTGCTCTTGCCAAAGTGGCATGTGCCTGACTAAGCCCATCTGTTGCTGCCCATGTGCCCGAAGGAACCCGGCTGCTATGGGTATGACGTGAACGCTGGACAGCCTGCAGTATGGACTACAATGTAAACTTGTGTAGCAAAAAAACAATAACTCATGATTCAACCCATGTCATGTCCTGGATTAACAGAGAGAAGAGATTGTCATGCAGTCCGCCAAGTAGAGAGCAGGAGAATCATCTGTGTCGATTTTTCTCTGTAGTTGCTGCTGAGATGAGGGGTATTGATGTTCCCATGTCCGGAAAATAAATCTCAGTAGTTCAATATCCCTTATTTGGGCCACTGCTGAAAAAAAAAACTAGGAATAAAAAAAAAAAAAAAAACTGCTGCAGTTCTTTACATAAATGAGAAGAAAAGAATCTGACTGTGTCTGCGGCATTTCTACAACAAGGCTCATAAAAAAAATCATTTATGATAAACGTGGACCCACCTTAATATTCTAAGATGGGGTAGGCAAAGATTGTATTAAAAAAGAAAAGGAATTAAGTCCTCCGTGTGCCTTAGTTGCTACTGTTTATCTATTAATCTTTACTCAGTTTGCACAATCCAGACATTGTGGACAATTTGTGGTATTAGTCAAATAAAGATAACCCCCGAGCTTATCTTTATTTGACTAATACCTATTTGAGCTAATTCCAAATTCTCCTTCAAAAGTTCAACATAAGAAAACATTGAAGCAGCATTTAAACTGTATAAGCTTTTTGGCATGAGAGGCCAGCATTTATATAGATTACCATAAGATGTAAAATGACAGTTTAGCCTAATTGCAAAACTTTAGTAGAATTTTTTAAACCAAAGCAAAATGATTACAGAGTTGATATTTTAAAGTCAGAGGGTAATCATATTTAAATGTCAAATCATTCAGGCTTAAAGATGTATATAAATGTTTTCTTTATCAGATGATACTGTCCCAAAATTTAGAAAATTTCTATTTAAAAATAAAATCCTGTCTTAGAATCTGTGAGGTTTTTTTTTAGAATCTGTGGGGTTTTTTTCCGTATCTTATGCAGGCCAGTTAGTTATACATCAGCATAAACACCTAAATTCGGTCAATCATATATCAATGGTCATCTGTCAATCAAATTTTTTCGGTCATAGCATCTTGATTCATATGTCGTAACTAAGATACTCAATGGTTGAAATAAGAATCATTTCCTTTCCCATTGAGTTACGTCCCAGTGTTCACAGGGATGGACATCTGTGTCTTCAGCAGGCGTAGAGCTAACAGAACTGGCAGCGTTACGAGGCAAGGGCTCAAACATGTACGGCTGTAAGCCTTCTACACCAAACCAAGCTTCTTCAACCCTGGCGTCCTCTTCCACAACATCTTCGTCCCCGCTTTCCTCCTCTAAATAAAAAATGTATGATGGAGGAGATTCATCCACGACCTCCGACACTAAACTCTCCTCCTCTTGCTTCCTGCTGTCCATAGCGTTCCTTGACAGTGTTGTTTCTCAGTCACCAATTTAGTGCTACTTGGACCCAATGTAATTTCTTATTGGGAACCTACTAGCACTAAGTTGCTAACTGGTTAGCAAGATGCTTCCGAGACAGCGGCCACAATCAGACTTGCTTGCGAACCGTCCGCCACAACAACCCCGCCCCCTTGATAAACGGCCAATCACATTCACTTTATTCACTCGTGTAAAGTCGGCCACCACTCGGGAGGATTCAGAATGCAACGATTGGAACAGCCGCTTCCCTATGACTTTAAACATCTTTTTTTACTATTGATTTGGAACTGTACATATTGGCTTTTGAAAAAACCTTACAGTTACAGTAAGATCTAAATTAGTAAAATACATGAGGAGACTAGACTAACAGGGTTTTCAATTCTAGCACTTAATGATAGGAGAAACCTCATAGCACTGAAACTGCACACTGTTAAGCCTTACTGTTATTCTCTGAAAGTGTCACTCTCCTTCTCTGCACAATACTGTTTCTGTTTAAAAAGCCTCTGATATCTGTGCTTCCTTTAAGTATCTTTTAAAGCAGCACAGATCCTTTTTACTCAGTTAACTAATCAAAAAATGACCAGTCTGTTATTTAGAAATGATTAAGCTCAAAAGGAGCTGTATAGCATCTCTATTTTTTTTCCCTGCAACATTCACCGGTTAAACTCTGCTAACTTTTAAACTGTTTTTGCTGAATATATGGATTTTTTTCAGTAGGTAATTTTAAATCAGAAATTATGTTTTTTGTTTGTATGTTTTTTCCAGCGGTCTCTTTACTTACTGTAGCTTCTGTAGTTTGTAAAAGGTCCAGCTTCTCTTCCTAATATTACCTTGTATTTTTTGAGCATCTAATCACATTCATTCCTTCATAACTGCAGGTAATAGAGTAATTATCCTTTAAAATGTAT
Organism: Cyprinodon variegatus; assembly: GCF_000732505.1. Taxonomy (NCBI): domain Eukaryota; kingdom Metazoa; phylum Chordata; class Actinopteri; order Cyprinodontiformes; family Cyprinodontidae; genus Cyprinodon; species Cyprinodon variegatus. The sequence continues at coordinate 678,940 of NW_015150796.1, forward strand.
AATGTTTGATCTTATCTATTTTTGGCTTGATAACTACCTCATTCAGCAAGTTTGACTTGAGATTTGTACTATTTTCTATTGACTGTCCACCTTTTCATTTCCCCATCTCTTTTAACTTTTTTGTTTGTTTATTCAGAATCTCGAGAAGATCAGCTAATACTAAGCTGCTTTTTAAATGGAAGACCTGTTTTAAGTTCATTGTTACACACATTTTCAGACATTCTGTAAGAATGTGTATTAATCACAACAAACAAAAACAGGCTCATTTAAGATGTAGTGTTAAAACTTTACTATGACTGCAAAAGGTTGTAAAATATGAAAACCAGCTCCACTTTCAATGCTTAAACAACCCTGATCTGATTTTCAAGTACTTCTGCATCTTTGTATTTACTTTGTTTTCCTGTTTCTCACAGATTATTCCTGCTGACAGCCAATCTACTCTGATACCCCTAGTCTTGCCTTCCAAATGAGCATCCAGGTGGAAAGCCTATAGCCTGAAGTTGCTCCAGTGATGGCTGAAGCATCCCCTTTAGCTATCTCCCCGACAGACTCTGATGTATTTTCCCCGACCCCTGACCTGTGTGCCTCATGTGGCCACAGTCATAAGCTGGAGGAGAACCATGAATACATCTACCAAGATGAAGTGGACGATGACCTTGTCTGCCACATCTGTCTGCAGCCACTCATCAGGCCCCTGGACACACCCTGTGGTCACACCTACTGTCAGGAGTGCATCACCAGCTTCCTGCTGGAGAGTGACTTCTGCCCTGTGTGCCGTGCACCCCTCATGCTGCAGAGTTGCAGGAAGCCCAGCCTGCTGGTGCATAAATTGCTGGATAAGCTTACTGTAGCCTGCCCTTTTACCGAGTTTTGCACCGAAACACTGCCTCGCGGGGAGATGGAAGATCACATCAAGGGCAGGTAAGCTACAATAAAACATGTAACCAAATACTTTATACTCTAATTTTTATTAAATTTACTAAAAAACCTAAATTGCTAAACCCTATCCACACAAATGCATTTGGGATTTTTGAATTTTTTGGGCGACGTGTTTCATAAATGTACTTCTTTAGGATTTAAAACAAGAATGTGACGTTGAGAAAAATTTTAAAAATCAGGTTATTGATCAGAGCTGCAACTCAAGCTTGGTTAGAGCCACCAAAAGGCATCTGTTAAAATCGATTTTCATTTCCTTCAGCAGTTTGTCAGTTAAATATTGTTTAACAATGTTTTACTGTGTTCAAGGGAGAACATATTATCAGAAATACCATCACTATCCTCCTCAGGATCGCTCCTCTTTTTCTCATGGGGCTCAGTGCTAAAAAAAAAAGAGCTTGAAAAATATGCAGATAGTTTGATATATTTCAATATTAGAATTACAAAACTGGATGAATATTAAAAACAATTCCTTAGACACTGGTTATATTTAGAAAAACATAATAATATTTTTTTTGAAAGTATGTTTGTAATGACTGCTATGAAAAGACCAACTTCTGTTCTCAGTGTCATAAAATCCAAAGGGTTCTCATTGACCTGCATGCTCACCTCTCTTTACCATTTATTTCTAGCTTTTCATCTGTACTTGTCCACAATAATCTGCCATGAAGACCGGCTGTAGGTTTTCCTTTTCTCTTTGCTCTTAATCATTAACCACCAGATACTGTCCCAGAAGACAGGCTTTCTCCTCCAACAGGGCTTTCATCTTTCCAGGCCCAGCTCATCTGCTTACATATCATTAAAAGGCCACACTTTAGTTTCTCTCAGTGTGGGTCTGCCCACATTAATGCTTGTTAAGGCTCCCCTGACCCAAGTGCTGCTGGAATAATTAATGTATCCCACCAAACATCCTGGAGTCGAAGCATTAAGTTTCTACTCAGTTACATTCAAAAGTCAAAATCAGAATTAGATTCAAAATCCTTAAAAATCCTTTTTTATATTTCGAGGATTGGATCTGCGATTTCTTACTACTTTTCCTCTAATGCAATGCTTTCTGCTCAACCTTTTTCTCTGTCAGTTTTTCTCTCTTCTGCTGCCCCTCATGTAGTGTGAATGTCATAATGAGGTGTGGATCTCTGAGACTTTCTCCCAAAAGGATTCAGCTGCTCTCCCATAGTTAGAGAGTGTTATCTGTAGAGGTGAGAGGCCACATCCACAGAGATCATGGAACACATTGTGTGCAAGGATGTGAAAAGGTTTCAGTGAATAACCCATTTCAACATATCTATCATGCTCCACTGATTCTAACAATGAATGAAAAACACTTCTGCTTGAGTAAATTTATTTTAATTCCTTCTTTAGTCTGGAAGAATTATAAATGGTTGAAGACAAACCTAAGGAGACAAACTGTGTTATTAGTGTGAAGTTATAATGGTGAGTTGGCAGAGAAAAGTCAAGTTGCATAATGCATCAAGCAAATGTCAAATTTAATTGCTGGAGATATTAATTTGCATCTGATTTCCATACCAGTAGTTTCTTTTTTGACGCATTAATAATCTTCTTTTAGATCTCAGCGAGAGGTATTGCTTAAAAGGTTGATGGCTAAAGGTCTCATATCAGCAAACGGATTATGCCCCATGGCAAATAGAGAGCAAAGCTATCCAAGGTGTTGGTTGATTGTTACCTATGTAATTAAGAACTCCAGAAGTTGCAGTTATAAACTGAGTTGCAAGCAGTTTGTTTATGCCGGTGCTGCAAAATGAGCTGCTTGCAGAACTGTTGCCGCATTGCAAGAAGGTTGCTGGCTCTATTTTATCGAAAGATAGTGGAGTCATGAGAAGAAGTTAAGATTTTATTATTTCATTATAGATTTCACAATAAAAGCTTTCAGAGGTTATGTATGATGGGGGGATGGGGGGTTCTGTTAACTATGTTGTGGTCTTTAAAATTCACTCTCTTTTCTGTGTTTTAATAAAGATATTCAGTTTGAATAAATAATAACCGATTTTAATACATCTCTTTTAGCTTAGAATTATCCATTTTAGGTTTAACTTTAACCTATTTGGGATTTTAGATGAAAGAGATGCTGTTCAGATTCCTTAAAAGTTATATGTAATGGAAAGAAGATAAGCTTAGTGTTACTTGTGGCTAATGCTTGATCAAACAGGGAAAGCAACAAATGCTTCATCAATTCTTTTGTAACAAAGCAGTTCATCATGCTCATTTTCCGACTCCTAGAGTTATGCACAGCTCTACAGAACACATTCAGGTAAACTTGCAACACAAGGTAATGTTTATAGCAGTAACAAGATGATTTACAATAACTGTACAAGGCTAATACAAATTCATTCAGGTTATACAAAATCTTTTGTACAATATAGAGAGCTAAAACTTTGGCACAGTAAACTAGAGCAAAACATGCTGATGACAAATGGAAAAATGTTGCACTGCTTTACAAAACAAAATCCTCAAGGGAAGGCAATAATGTCAAATTGATAGACTGATGGACGGATGGTTGGACAGACAGATGGATGGATAGATAACAGACAGAAACATCTGACAAATAATTGTGTTAGGCATTTCTGTCATTATTTTCCCTCACTCCAGACTCAAGCATTAAACCTTTTTATTTCACATTATCTAAATCTATGTACCTCCATACTTGGCTCAGGAAGTAAAGATTTTCTTACATCACAAGTCTCTGACATTCAATTGAAGTATTGGAGGAATAAATTTGATCAAGACATAAAGATAGTCGAACAGCCAGAATGCATGACCTCAGTGTTCTCTCTGCCTGTATTTTGATGCTAGTGATAATGCAGTACATCATTTCTGGCTGTTTCCACCCAAAAATCTGGCAGTGGGTCAGAAGTTGTAATGACTGAGACTTGGCCATCTGGACAGGGCTGACATCATACTAATGTAATCATTCATGACCTTTATTGGCCTTCAAATAAGAAAACTGATATAAACAGGAACATCTTCGCTGTGATTTGTGGCTGAATCGTTGGTGTGCTGTCAGGGCTTGCACAGCATTTTTGTTGTACTCTGACATGCAAACACATGTGGGTCTTTGAACCTGTTTCTTGTTTGTTCAAATGATACTCACATTCATGTTTTTCATGTAATTCTTCTTTTTAGTTTTAGCTTTAGTACAAATATTTGATTTTGCAGGACTGCTTCAAGCATACTTATGCTTTCTTCTTTTTCTTCCTGTTTAGAAAAGCTGTCTTGACTTAATTACTAAAAAGCAATGGAAAATCACAAATAGTTGAAATGGAAGTAAAAATAGACTCATGAAATCTGCAAAATAAGCATGTGTTCCTTTAAAAAAAAGTTACAGAAATATGTGGTAAGGTCCTTAAACTCCATTTCTCCATCCACTATCATCCACCTAACCAGCAACAGGTTGTGGAGATAGATCCAGCAAATCACAGACATCCCCTTTTAAAGCTGTATTGTCCAGCTGACTCTGAGTTGTCCGAAGGTGGTCAGAGGCATATGTGATCACTTTAGTGAGTTCTGAGTCTGATCTGGTGTCTCCTTCATCTGGGATAAGACTGGACAACCTGCAAAGCAAAGTGCAGTGGAAGCATCTTGATCAGATAGCAGACCCACGTCAGCTGATTACTTTTGAAGTCGATCTAGTTTCAGCTCCCACTGCAGACCCGCATTTGAAGAATGGTGACAATCACCATAAAAACTAAGACAAAATGATTCAAGAAAAGCACCAGCTGTATACTTCTCTATAAGGCTGGCTTTTCTGAAGATGTTTAGGTCCAATCTCATTTTGGACTGCTATATTAATACCTGCTATATTAGGGTCTTATCTATCTGCTCTAGGTCAGTCGGTCCTTGTCCAACTAAATAGAATTGATTTGGTCTGAGTCCATTTGGTGTGAGTCTGGTTGTTTTGACTTGAGTCAACCTGTCTGGTTGGTCCGACCCTGTTGGTCTAAGGCCCCTTGGTCTTTTGTTTCCATTGTCTTGAGTAAGTCTGGCTTTAGTCTGTTTGGTCTGATACTATTTAGTCTATTTGTGCTTGTCTCCCAATAATACAGGTACTAAACCAGTAAAAAAAAAATAAAAAAAATCTAACTCTAGTTCATTGTGAGGTTCCTTTTTTGTACGTGTAAGCACAGTGATTGCACTAGGGTGAGAGCTGAAACAACTATACCGAGACTGTTTAGTGCAGGTAGTTCCATGCATCCATGCCTGGCTGTGTGTTTCCTGGACGGGGCCGCCTTTTGCAGCTGCTTTTTGTGACTCTACTTCTGTCTCCTTGAACCCCAGTCAGCCTCGGCAGATGGCCGCTCACACTGAGCCTGGTTCTGCTGGAGGTTTCTTCCTGTTAAAAGGGAGTTTTTCCTCTCCACTGTCGCTACAAGCATGCTTAGTGTGAGGGATTGCCTTCAAGTCAATGAGTCAATGCAATCAACTGGTTTTCCTTAGATAGAAAACTTTGAAATAATTTCACTGGATGATCTGGTTGAACTGTAAAGTGCCTTGAGATGACATGTTGTGAGTTGGCGCTATAGAAATAAACTGAATTGAATCTTTTTTTTAAAAAGATACATTTTCAATTCACTTTTAAGAATATTTTGTTTGAAATGGTACCAATAAAGGTGCTAATAAGAGCAGCACAGTGTTTTTAATTAAACTGCCTCCTGTGTTTAGATTTGTTACTGCCATCCACACATAAAATCAATAAACAGAAAAGAATTTGGCATAATTTTTAGTTAAAACTTTTGTTTTGCTTAAAATATATCGTTTAAAAGACATCAAACAACCAGAAAAAAAGAAATAAGTGAACAAACAAAAGTGAAGAAACTATAGGTGTGAAAACACTTGTAGAGTTTCTGTTGTAAATGTGCTTCAATTTGTGCTCATATCTTAAAACTGATGAAGAAAGCATTGTTTATTATGGAGTGTGACGTTCCTATATAAGTTTTTAATAGAGTAACAAATACATTTCTCCAGTTTTTTCTGCACATCGTTTCTATATAGTGAAAGGAAAAACAGAACTCTGACTCTGGAAGAGTAAAGACTTGACATTTTTGCATGGAAAATGGAATGGTGTAATAGAATGAGAGAATATGAGTTCATTTGTACGTCATATTGCCATTTTTGTTAGTGCTACCTGACGCACAAGCATATAAAATGAGTCCTCTGGGGCAAACTTGCTTCTGTTCACAAAAACTGCATCCTGTCACAATCCAATTACTTTTCCATTTCCTGCTGGCCCTGTGGTCCTGTTATTGTGCATAGTGTTCAAATACCAGAGGGTCTGTGATGTCTTGAATCTTTCACATGCATCCATTAACACGCAGATACATTTATTTACCACACCACCTCCATCCATGAAATATTTAGTGGGACAGGGTATTTACACATGTTAAAGGACTTTCTCCTGGTCATCAGACAGTATTATGAATATCCAATAACAGGGAAGGAGATAAAACAGAAGCAAAACCAGTGAGACAAATTAGTACAATTCATCAATTCATCCAGCATCTGACCAGATTAATTAGGCCATTTAGATTTTTTCCACATTTTGTATTTTCCCAATCAGAAACTTTAATGTGCATTCTTAATTGGGATATCATGTAATATACTGACATCAATTAGTAGTTAAAAATATTCTAAGGTGGAATGGCTTTCATTTTTCTACATAAAATGTATACTATCAAGAAATACCTTTTGTTGCAGTTACAGTTAGAATATGTGTCTTTGAAGACTTTGCACAACTGGAGGTGAATTTTTTGTCTTTTGTTCTTTATAGAAAAGCTCAGGCTCAGTGAGATCTAATAAATATCCTCTGCCAACACTAACGTCTAAATAATGCTACATTTTTTCAATGAAACCAATTTAAACTTTGACTTTGAGTCTTTCTAATGCATGGATATACTGTAATCTTAACCATTTAACTGTATATTAAGGACAGATGCCTGCTGAAAGGTGAACCTCAGCCTGAAGCTTTTGACATGCTCTCTATCAGCTATGATTCTACCAAAAGTACATTTAATGATGGTAATGTGTTTCGGGACAATGTGCAGCCTTATCATGCTGTCAAACATCGAGTTGTGTATGTCAACCAAAAGGTTGAATTTCATTGCCTTTGATGCCACTCTGCTAGTGTTGTTTGTTAGTCTTCCTGAAGCTGTTTGTTCGCTAATCTTAATAAACAATCTGCTAAAACCATCCATCCATCTTCTCCCACTTAATCCATCAAGGTCCCATTGTAGCTGGCGCCTATCTCCAGCCATCTATGGGTGAAAAGTGGGGGAAACCCTGGACAGGTCGCCAGTACATCACATGGCAACACAGAAACATACAACCATGCACACACACACTCACACCTGACCTAGGGGAGTTGTAGCCTAGTGGTTAGGGCATTGAGTTTGGAATCCTAAAGTTCTGAGTTCAAGCCTCACTCCCACAGACTGCCACACTGGCTCCCTGAGGAAGACCCTTGACCCCACACTGCTCTCTGGGCGTCGCACAATGGCAGCCCACTGCTCCACAAAGGGATGGGTCAAATGTATAGATAAATTAAAATAGAAACAAAACCGAAAGGTTGTGTTTCTGGACTGTGAGTAGATGGAGAGAACCTACACATGCATGGGGAGAACATGCAGACTCCACGCAGGAATCAAACCAAGGATCTTCTCATTGCAAGACAAACTGGGCCTCCATGCAGCCCAGGCATATACATATTCTTCACACGTGTTCAGTGACTACCGAATGCAGTTTGGTTAGTTGGTTATAACTGGTTTTTAACCTTATGGTTCCATCATGCGTTGCTACATACAGCAGAAAAAGGGAAACAGGTCGAAAAAACATCATTTTAAATACACATGTAAATCCATTTTTCTAAGTTTTTGGTCTCTTCAGTCATTGCTTAAATTTGTCAGCACAAAAATCTCCTCCAGTCTTTTTTCCAGTTACCTGATCAATCAAAGACAAGTGCCGATGACAAATGGCTTTTACCTCTAAAATAATAAATGACCCAGCTTCCAGTCTGTCATATAATTTTCATCACAAAATATAAAAATATAAACTAGACTGTTTAAATTCACTTGGTTCAGTACAGACATGCTTCATATCCTCTCCTTTTGATCCTCATCTTTCT
>NW_015150796.1:687212-690419 GCF_000732505.1 Cyprinodon variegatus
TTTTTTTTTTTAACGCTTGTAGGCAGATTCTTTTAAGCGATCAGACCAATCTGCTGCACTAGGAGCAGTCCACTGCTGTAAACCAGGGGTGAGGCAATGGAAAGCAACACATTCTCTCTCCGCTGCAGGAGTGATATACTAACGGGCAGGGGGAGGTGAATGCAGAACTGGCACCTGTGTGTGTGAATGTCTGAGGGTGCATGTGTGGAACTGGGTGCATGTGAACAGGGCAGAGCCAATCAGGGGAGAACAAAGTACTTTCCCTCCCTTGCTTCTAGTTTGGTTTGCTCCATCCCCCCCTTCAGTGGTTTCTGCGGCAGTATAAGTCACAGCCTGCGCTGTTCTCTGACACACACACACTCACACACACCCGCTCGCAGTGCATACGAGCACAAATCCTCTTACAACTCGGCAGTGCCCAGAGCAGATTAAGGGGCTGCACATCTCAAATTGTATTCCAAATGTGCCACCTTTGCATGGGTCCCTTTCCTTTTATTCCTGCACTTTCTCCTTCTCCCCCTGTTCCACAACAGGACTTCTTCTGCTCTGCACCTGCTTTGGCTGCTTTTTCCTCCTTCGCTCCATCTTCAACCTCTGGCAACCAGCCCAGTTGGCTCTGCAGCTGAGATGACCAGGCAGCCGGCCTAAGGCACAAGAAGAAGAAGAAACTCGCACAGACACAAGTAGAGAAGTGGGGAAGAGCAGAGGGGAGGGGGAGTTACAAGGTAGGAAGTTAAGGATTAAATCACATCTGAAATTGCTTCTGTTGAAGGAAGGCGAGCGCCAAGGGGAGAGGGGGGGTCAGCACGGCTAGGCTCTCAGAGTTGGAGGTGGAGGAGGGAGAGGGGGACGAGGAGGGACAGGAGAGGAGGAAGGATCAGCTTCAGGGAAAATCAGGGACCAGAGAACTGGGGTGGGGGGGGTAAAGGTGGATCATGAAGGCTCTGTTGCTGCTTGTTCTGCCCTGGCTCAGCCCGGCCAACTACACAGACAATTTGGGCAACCTGCACATTCTCTATTCTGAACTGTGAGTACAACACTCCGCCTAATTCTGCATCCTTTACCCCATCCATCTATCCATTCATCCATCCATCCGTCCATCCATCCATCCATCCATCCATCCATCCACCCGTCGATCCATCACTCCATCCTTCCATGCGGATTTATGTACTGCACCAATGTTTACATTTGGAGCATCACGTGAATAGTCAGAGTGCTCCTCTGTGCTCAGTCAGTACTCTTCTGCTGCTTTGGTTGCCAGTCACTGTGGTCCTGGCTGGGATCCTGCAGAACGGCAGGTAGTGCTTTGTTTGGGTCTTACAGAGCAACACTGCAGCAGAGCATCTCTTCCTTCCTCTATTTATCTATGTGAGTAAGTGAGAGCCTAAGTGCTGTATTGATTGGAGCAGAATGTCAGCACACATTTGCCCAAAATTGTGGATTTTAAGCGCTGTGTATGGAGGCTGAGTCTTGTTAAGCATTTGGATGTTTGTAAATTTAGAGTGGGCTTGTGAAAAAGACTTTTACCTCAGCATTAAAAACGGATAGTCAACTGTTCTCAATCCTCATTTGCACAGAATTTAAACCTGAGCAAGCAGGAAACCTTACGAACAGAGAAAAACAAGAGCACAGTGACATCCCTCCTGTCAGTTTGGTAGTGTTTTTAAAAATCAAAATATATTTGGTAGTGTTTTTAAAAATCAAAATAGAAAAAAACTACAAGGGGTATAATGATGCATTAAAACACACACTAAAAAGATAAATATTTATGTGCAAGTAGTCTTTTCCTGAAGAGAAAAAGAGGCATTATGAATTAAATAATGTTTTTAAAAAAGTGTAATCGGTGTAAAATAATCCAGTACATGTTTGACTGGTCCAAAAATTATTCTTTGTTTCCTGCTCTCATTCCAAGATATACACAAGTGCTGAAAATACTCCATTTTCTTTTTTTAAAGGTTTTCTGATCCCTCAAGCTGTTGTGTAACGAATATACATTCAGTGCAGATTTTTCAGTTAAACCAGTCTCTCTGTTTTAGATGTTTATCTACAGATGATCAAATGCAGTCTAGTCTAGTTAGAACCTGTAAAGTAGGTCTTTAGCTAGCGTCTGTGAAGCAAACTGGTTGAAAGGTTAGCTAGTCATACTTTTTGTCCGTTAAGATTGCTTACATCCTCACTCTCTGTCATTGTTTCTCTCCTATCCAGGAAACAAAATGCTGCCACTAAAATGTTTTAAAAGAATTACATTCAGCAAAAAAGCAAAACAAGAAAGCAATTTCACACACCTTTTGCTTTTTTAGTTTTTGTTACAGTTTGTAAAGTTTGGCGGAGTTCCTAACTCACATTTTTGTCTATTATACATCACATCTATCAGTCAATTCTGCTAGGTTTTCTTTAAATAATCACAGAATGAGAACAACGCTATTTTTTATCCTTTATATTGGATGAAACACTTTTTTTGCATGCAGTCAAAATTGTCAATGCTAAGGCAGGATATTTGATGCTCCTACAGACCAGAAAAAGAGACTACTCTCCAAATGTATTAACCACAAATCTGTATTGAATGAAAGCTGCTCCTAAGTATCCCAGTCAGCCTTAATAATTAACCAACCTTCTAAGAGGTCCTTGTACACCATTGCACTGTATATCAAAGTGTCTTCATTCTTGGCTTTGTTTCCTTCTGAACGGCGCTCTGAGCTGTGTATTGGCCCCCAGACCCTCATTGTGTGGGAGTTAATGTCGACTACATCCAGCCGCTCCATGGGAAGTCAAAGAGCTCTGATCCCTGAGCTGGTTTTGTTTTTCTTCTCAGTTTGACAGAGGCCATGCCATTAAACTGCACAATTCATAATTGAACAAAGGAGTGTCTTTCTTGAGCAGTCTTTGCATTTTATGATGTCTTCATACAAAATGATCCTTTTGGGGCAGTAAGACCAGGAGCCGGAGTTAGACAGTAATGCAAAAAGAGGACATATAAGGGAGGAAAAAAGGGGGATAGACTGAGATGAGCGGCAGATGGATTAAAATAAAGCAGTGCAGCAGAGAGGAGAAGGTAGCATGTTGTAGATGAGAGAAGACAGGAGGGTAAAAGGTCGCTTCCTCCGTCTAGCTTCCATCTGGCCGTACATACGCTGCCATGGTGATGCATTGAGCATCCCTGGAACCAACCAGGACCTGCTTGGGGTTCCCAAAGCTTGCAAAAAAAAA
>NW_015150796.1:690442-749093 GCF_000732505.1 Cyprinodon variegatus
AAAAAAAAAAAAAAAAAAAAAAAAAAAGGGCGGGGGGGGGGGGGGGGCGTTGTAGACAGTATGTCAGTTTTTGTGAAGTGTTTCGGACAGGATTTATTTATTTTTTGCTGATTATGACTTGACATGGAAAGAAACAAGGAGCAAACAAACACGGACATGGTGTTTTTCTGCATGGCTGGAGAGCAGTGCCACACCATTCGTCTTTATCCAAGATGTTGACAGGAGCATCTTCCGGCTCCGCCTGTGCTGAAGCGGCCTCCTCCCTCCTCCTCCATTTTTCCTTCCATCCTTCTCTTTTTCTTTTTTTAATACAGTGCTGCTCCGTTTGGTTTTAAGTGATTACTACAGTTAGTTTATGCAGCATGGAGAAAAAGAGAGAAGCTGTACTCTGCCTTCCCACACATCAGTTTGCAAAGGATGCTATATACGTCATACTCCTTGTGCATACATGCAACTTTCATCGCAAGGGGAGAAAAAATATTTCTCTCTGATCAAAAGCTTTCCCTCTGTCAGCATCAGTCAACAAGAACGCAGCACAGGCACAAACAGGAGAGCCTCTGCTTATGGGATCTTTTTTCATTCCTAACTCATAAACACCACTGGACTCATTCCCTTCGCCACAGCGCTGTAGAGCTTTCATGATTAATCTAAGTTAATTCTTGAGTCGGAGATGAGTTGTCTTAAACGCTATGATTAGCTTAGCTTCCGTCCCTTCAGCCCTCATCTGCGAGGTGTTTGATCACTGCGAGCTTCAGCGCAGTCTCAGTGCGCCGGACATCTTCAGCATGGGTGCATCTTAACAGGATTAGCCAATCCGGCTCATTCAGCCTGAACAATACATATCATTTGTTTATATCAGGTCAAACCACAGTCGACGACTGGGCACCATGCTGGGCCTATTCCAGCCTCGTGTCTGAGGGGGCAGGCTCAGATAATTCGATTTTAGACTGGGTTGAACATTAATCCCGGATCTGTAGTCAGGATCACACTTCGTTTTATTGCAACTTTCGGGCCAAAACACATAAAAACCAGAGAGAGACAAATTCAGTGAATTTATCAGAGGAGTAGTGTATTTTACATGAGCACACCAAGCGAAGTCTACAGTCAAAGAGTGAGGGAAACTAAAAAAGAGGAAATGAGCTGTACCATGTTCAAATACCTCAACATTATATATCTGTTATTAAAAAAGCGTTTGCTTACATGATTGATTTTTTTTGTTGTTTATTCAATATTTTTAAGCAAACTGATCATTTGGCCCTATACTCTGAAATTCCTCATTGAGAAAAAATGAATGCGGTGGTGGCAGCATCATGCTGTGGGCAGGATTTTTCTCTAACAGGGATGAGGGAAACATTTCAAAATTAATGGAAAGAGAAATGGAGCTGAAAAGGTCTGATGCTAAAAAGAAAAGCATGTTAGGGATGACATGCAGCAAGTTTTCTTTTAATTAAGTAATTGAATGTGTCACAGATTTAGTCAGTGTCAGTGTTAATCCCCCATACGCCTATTGCTCATGTGAATACTTCAAAGATTCCTCTTGGTTTTACAACTCAATCTGGAGGCTCTGTCTGAAGTCTGAATCCTTACAAAGCGACATGTAAGATTTGATGGACTTCCTTCATTGCGCATTTAACTAGGATCTGAAAGAGTTTAGAAATAAAACAGGACAGTTAACAGTAGATTAAAATGTTAGGCTGACACCTTTAAAGTCACAAAAAGTGTTTGTTTTTTTTAAGAATTGATTATATATATTCTTAAAATGTATACAGCCTTCCAATCAGACTGAACTTTTGATTAAAAAAAAACAAGTCATAAAATAATTTAATTAAAAATGTGAATCTGTTTAGGAGTTCTAATAAAAATGCATGGACTGTTCAAACTTCATAATTTTAAACTACTTTTAGTTGATCTTTCAAATTCAATTCAGATTAAATACTTAAAATTTTGTATTTTCAACATTAAAAGATTTAAAAAAAGCTTTTATTATTGCTTCATTAAGGGAATAAAAGGCTTAAACAAACATCATGTAACTAAAGGGTTTTACAATTCATGTGTGAGCACTGTACTCTGTCAAAAACAACAATGAAATATGTATTCATTTATTTATAAGGAGAAGCGAATGCAGGTCAAAGTGTTAGCTTCAGCAGTGCCTTCCTCTCAGTTCTGGAACTGTTCAAGCAGAAAACAGCATGAGAGAAAGGTGAGGGGAGCATAAGCATCCGCATGCAGGGAAGGCTTATAGATGGACCCAAGTTTGCTCTGGCATAGAAAAAGTATTTTACTAAACTTAGATGCATATTGTTTCCGCAGTGCAGCACATGGTTAAATCTGCAATCCTTTACATCAACTGGCCCACTTTCTCAGATGTATAACTCAGGAAGTGTGGATTGTGTCTAACCTTTGCCTATCACTGATTTAAAGTCTGGCTGCTGTTTATGGGATTTAGAGCTTGACTCTACTAGGATGAAAAAACTTCCTAGTCTTGTGTCTGCAGTGAGCTAATCTGTAGGAAGGCTCTGTGGAGCAGGCCAGGCGGGCAGCAGACTGTAACTGACAGCTGAGAGGAGAGCGGCGTGCAGTTAATCTCTCACGTGAGCAGATCCCCACAGACTGCCTGGAGTGTGGGTTGGGCTTTGATGCAGGTATAATGGCCCGAAGAGAAACCAGGACATTGCCAGGGGTTACAGTGGCACATAAAGAACAATGAAATATAAAAGGTGCAAAAAGCAATGTGGGTCAGTAACCTTGCAAGGGTTCTTTGTGGCCATACACTATATGGCACATTTTGAGTTACTGTTAAATAATTTTGCACCCAGAGAGAAAAGAACAACTTCTGTGATACTACTGCAGCCACTTTTGAGTAGGATGTAGGCGCATGAGTGAGCTTGAGATCCAGCTCAGCCAGGCAGCAGAGAATAAATCGCTGCTTGCACTTGACAAAAAAAAGAAGGGATTGCCTACTTGGTAGAAACTAGACACTGACACGGTAAACTGCTGCATAAATACCCTTCCAGTTTTATCATGGGGTCAGGACTCAACCAATGATCACCAATATTGATTGGCTAGAAAAGGATGAGTCAGAGTTCTGAGCTGCTTTAACCGGCGGACTGCTCCTATATCATGCCGGCAGAAAGCTTCTTATCTTTTGTTCCTGTAAACAATCAGCTGCATGGAACATGCCAAACCTGCCTGGCTGCTTGTCGCTGCACAGGAGCACAGTGGAAAATTTTAAAACAAATCTTTATCTTCATCCCCACACTTTTCCTTTTGTTTTCGGCACGCAATTGGCTTCAAAGGCGGTGAACAGTTACACCCAACAGATCGAGGCTTTCAGTGTGACTTGCAGGTCTGTCTTTTGGAAGACAGTTATTATTTTTCCACATCAGTGACTGCCTATATCTCTGCGTCCTGACCCCCTACTCATGCAGCAGATGGGATTACCCCTCACAGCAGGCGGATCCAGTCAACACAGAGGCACATCATCTGATTAACACTCCCATGGTTCGTCATTAACTGGATTTCTGTGTCTTTATGTCGTGCTATCCTAAACCGCTCTGTCTGTTTTTATGAAACAAACTTAAAGGAATGGTTAACTTTTTATAATTGAGGTGAAATTAACAAGGTGTAAATATTTACTATCTGAGCCGCTGAAGAAAAAACCTCTCAGCATCTTGACATGTTTAGTATCAGGGATTTTCAGTGGTTGCAGGTGACATATTATCTGGCAAAGACCGAACAGGACTTTTACCATTTTCAAAAACTTCAACCTCTGAAACCTCTTATGCAAACACTATTTAATGATCATATAATCACAGCCATGTTTGCATACTGCATTCATTCAAGTCAATCTTTTTTAAATCTGAAAAACTCACACAAAGAGAAATGACAATTAGAAGAAATTTATTTATAGAAATTAGTTTTTCTTCTGCGCTCAGACCTCGGCACGAAACATAGCACTTAATTTTGATAGATATGCATGAACAGGAGCAAACAATAGGGCTGTTTCCCCCCCAAGCCTAAAACTGGTGGTGGAGTGGAGATACAGGTCCTTCTCAAAATATTAGCATATTGTGATAAAGTACATTATTTTCCATAACGTAATGATAAACTTGAACATTCATATATTTTAGATCCATTGCACACTAACTGAAATATTTCAGGTCTTTTATTGTCTTAATACGGATGATTTTGGCATACAGCTCTTGAGAACCCAAAATTCCTATCTCACATTTTATCATTACATTATGGAAATTAATGAACTTTATCACAGTAAGCCAATATTTTGAAAAGGACCTGTAGAGGCTCCATTTTACACAAACATGAACATAGGAAAAGTTAACCAAAAGCCCCTCTTTAAATTATTCTAGGAAGGATTTAAAAGCTTCTAAAGGTGTTCTAACATAAAGTACAACAATATTTTGGAGATGTGAGCTGTTTAAGGGTGTCAAACTTGTTTTATTTTGTAGTTTGAAAGATCAAAACTTGCACATAACTTTGTGATTACAAAATTTGCAAATCCCTTAATTGTTCCACAATGGGGAAATTCGTTCTCTGCATTTAACCCATCCCCTTGGGGAGCAGTGCGCTGCCATTGTGTGGCGCCCAGGGAGCAGTGTGGGGTTAAGGGATTTGCTTAAGGAATCCAGAGTGGAAACTCTGGGAATCAAACCGGGTACTTGCAACCTTCTCAGCACAGTGCTCTAACCCAGTAGGTCAACACTCTTTGAACTATTATATAAGCTTTTAGAAGCTAGTGATTACATAGTACTTGAGTAGCCATTTTTCCATCTACTTATAACTCATTCTTCAATTAATACCATCTACTTTTAATGAAGGGGTACTTTTAAGAATAAAAATTCTCAGCAATCCATTCAAAAACGACGTCAAACTGGCACTATTCTTCTTTGGCTGTTTTTTGATTATGCAAGTCATTTTTATATCTGTAAATTTTGAAACTTTGATTTGCCTCAGGTGTTTTTTTCACACATAGTTTGAATGTTTTCTCTGTGGAGTCCATTATCTCTCTCGACCCAGACATACTTACTCACTCTGTAGTGGTGAGAACACTTTCTAAAAGATTTACAGGCACTAGGTGTAACAAAAAAATTATAAAGAGATTCACAAATTCTAGGTTTTGTAAAGTTTTGTGGTAATGGAAACACCAGTTACAACCTGTGTTTAAGCCATACCGAAAACTTTATTTCGCTTTTTGTTAACATAGCAGCGCTAAGTTAGAATCACTTCTTTTTCATAGAAAGTTTATCTTTACTCATAAATGTTTGAGAGACATATCCAAAAATATTATCTTCGACAAATATACAAACACATCATCCATCGTCTCTTTTTATAGCTTATGCTCTGTTAATGAATGTGGGAGGGGAGATAGTTTCTATTTTCGCCTCTGAACATCAACAGCCTGAAACACAAAGAATAAACAAATATTGCCCTTACTGAATGTTTTTCTCCCTTTTTTGCCACACAAGACTGCAAACTTTACTGATTTAAAACTCCATCACATATGAATTTTAAAAAATAACATGAGCTGTAGATAAGTTTAGGCTTATATGACTGGATCAATGTCTTCATTGTTTTTGTGTAAAGGATCCACACCCGTACTTTGTTTCCTGATTGGTGAATACAGTAGAAATACAGAGAGGCAACAATAACAACAGAATGCTGCTTGGGTTTCAGGAATAGGCTCCTCTATTGTAAACGCTGCTTATTTGCTTTTAGGCAACTCATTGGTCTCCAGGGATTAGTCCAGTTTTTTTTTCTGCATAGAAAAATTTATATTTTTGCTTTAGCTTAATATTAGTTCAGAAAAATTATCTTCTCTTATTGAATCAGATAGATTGGCTGTGCTGTAAGGCCTGGGCTCCCATTGAATGAATAGATACTGAAGGTTGTTTTTCAACATTGCCTTTTCTGTACTGTATATTGCAAGCAATGAAAATTGGATTGAGAACATGCCTCAACAGCTATTTACCTTTTAATAGTATGAAGGCAAAAAGCATATTCTGTTTTGTTTTCCTGCCATGGGCAGTTGGTTAAGACAATCTGAGCTGCAAACAACAACCATCCCTTGAGCTCTAAACTGACTAATGAGTGGATAAAACTCCAACTGTGTTTGTGCATCCCCACATTCATTAGCGTTCTAAGAATACACTCAACACATGGCTCAAAAAGCCTTTTCACACAAACACACACCTACTGTATTTCTCACATTATGTTGTGAGAAAA
This sequence comes from Cyprinodon variegatus, assembly GCF_000732505.1. Classification (NCBI taxonomy): domain Eukaryota; kingdom Metazoa; phylum Chordata; class Actinopteri; order Cyprinodontiformes; family Cyprinodontidae; genus Cyprinodon; species Cyprinodon variegatus. The sequence goes on from NW_015150796.1 coordinate 696,683, forward strand.
ACCTGCAGGCCACCTTTTGCCGGAAATGCTTTCATTTCTCTTGTTTTTTTACACATCAGGTGTTGCCTGGGATTTTTAAAGAACCCGAAAAAGCTGGCTGGAATGAGAACAGGTGACTGCCACTATTTTAAAGGAGTTAGAGGGAGGAAAGGGGGAGGGTCGCTCATTCAAGTTGTGCAGAAACTGTTCCTTAGTAAGAATAATGAACGTATGAGAGAACATTGTTTCTGAGACTTATTAAATAAATAAAAATCCTCTCCTGTATCTGTGCACCTTATCTGACATTGTTTCTTCAGTAAGGGTAATTTGCATTGCAGTAGGAGGGAGGCCTAACGTGATTGTCCACTGCAGTAAGGGAGGGCGGCGTGTATTTGGGTTAGAAAGGATAATCCACTCACTCCTAAAGAGGATTGGAGAATTTCACAGGCTCGGATGAGTTGTGAGCTGGTGTTTATAGCACATCACAAGAAAAAGACTGTGTGTATCACAACCAGGGTGCATCGGGACGACCACTGCATCACTGCAAGCATTACGAGTAATTGTTATTGTACAGGGACCAGGAGGAGGAAGGGGGAGGAGAGAGCGCTGGAAGGATGAGCACGTGTCTTCACTCTTTATCTCTCCACAGATCCTTGGATTTAGAGAGATGATGTGATAACTGAGTCAAGGCTACAGCAGTGCTAATGAGCCCCTTCTAATCTTTGTGATCATCCATGAAAAAATGGCAAATTAGAATAGCTTTGTCATTGGAGTAAAAGGTCCAGCAAAATGGACAGAAGCATTCACTGAAAAGAATAATGCTTTTGGCATTTACTTAATCATATTTAGTTACTATATCACGATTTTTTATGTTCGACCCTACTAACATGAAACAATTGTGTTAAAGAAACTAAATTTGATTAATTAAATGACAAAAAACGTTTGCATTATTTCTTGAAAGGAAGAATAGAAGTCAGAATAATGTTTGTCTTTATGTAGCTGGAGATGCGCAAGCTCAATGTCATTTTTAGTGTGGACATAAAAGCCCTGCTTTAAGTGGAAACGTTGGTTTGAAAAATCAGGATTATTTGCTTTGTTTGCTGATCCCATTTATAAATACAAAGGCACATTTAAATCTAAAATCCAAAGACTTTAAAGATAATGAATTAGAGGCTCAATTTAGAAACATTTAATTTATCTGCCCTAAAAAACACATAAACTGCTGAGTATTAATATTACTATACTTATCAGTCTGGCCTCATCCTGATGAAGTTAATGACTCAAAAGGAAACAGTAAATGTTGGTCAACATTATCAGGCAAGTTCATTTCTATAGATCATTTGAGCTGGAAGAAAATTCAAAGTGCTGTACATAAGAAAAATAAAAGTACATTGCAGTTGGTAACATGAATAAATAAAGAGAATAAAAGTAAAATACTTTAATAAGATGATTACATAAAAAGGGAAATGATTGATAGAACTTTTAAAGAAAAATATGGTCTCAAAGACCTTCCTAATGACATTTAAAAAGCACAGTCAAAGGCTACTCTAAAGAAATAGGTTTTAATCTTGACATTAGGTAGCAAAGGATTTTGGTAGTTTTAAAGTTTTTTTGGAGGTTCTTCCAGATCAGTGAAGCGTAACAACTAAAAGCGATTTGGTTCTGGTTCTGGGTATGCAGAGTAGATTTCGTACAGAAGACCTGACAGATGTGGATGGTTGATAAACTGAGAGTAGGTCTGTAATGTATTTCTTGTTTAGCTGTTCAGTGATTTATGAGGTGTGCTCGATTTTATCAAAATGAGGAGGCTGGAAGAGGTTAGCTATAGATTCAAACAGGTCCAGCCTTCTCCGACTGTACCCGCCCCTCACTCAGCGTACTCTCTGTTGCCTAGCAACCGGGACTTTTGACTCACAAAGCAGGCAAAATATGGATGCCGAAATTCTTACTGCTGTTCTGTGTGCTAACTTCATTTCTGAGGAACTTCAGCAGCAGTAGCGTCATCACAGATATCAGATTCATAGCCCCCATTCTGCAGAGATTGGAATCTGTGCTTAAAAGATAAAACTTTTTAATAAACCAAAAATTACCCGCCACATCGGCTTACAAATTTAGCCTTGAGAGGATAAGTTGCTGGATTAGAACACAGCCATAGACTAACAGACGTATATTAAAGTCTATTCTCTTGGATGTGGGGAGCCAGGGTGAACTGATCTCAGAGCTGGGAGGATGTGTTCCATTTTTTACTTTTACAGTAGTGAGGGTGTTGGCAGCAGCAGTCTGTCTGATTGTCTTTTTAGGCAGACCTGTGAAAACAAAGTTTCATTACTCAGTTCTGCTAAAGTTGAATGCATGAGTAAGTTTTGTCAAGGTTCTGCTGAGACAGAGCAACGTGTATTAGAGCAATGTATATTTAAGTCAGGCTTTTTTGTTTAGTTACAAAATAAGCTAGGATTTATTGTTGAATTTAATACTGCTGCTTGTTTTGATAACCGGCAGGAATTTCCTATCTTTGAATATTTGAATTGGTCCAAGTTTAAATCGTCAGATTGTTATTGGACATATAATGAAGCACTAAACTGTGTGTTGAGGCGAAAACAGTTTCTATATAATTAGGTTGAAAATTCAATTAAATTCAATTAGGTTTATTTATATAGCGCCAATTCACACCACAAGTCATCTCAAGGCACTTTACAGTTCAACCAGATCATACAGTCAAACTGATTCAAAGTTTTCTATCTAAGGAAAGCCAGTTGATTGCATCGACTCATTGACTCAAATGCAATCCCCCACACTAAGCATGCTTGTAGCGACAGTGGAGAGGAAAAATTCCCAGCTCCCATATCAGAGGATGAGGAGAGCACACCCGGCCAGTCACGGTCAGAGAAACAGGACCACACTGGAAAACAGGCCTATCTCCAGCATCCACAAACAAGAGTGTTGATGAAAGCAGCACAGCTGATATTTCTCTCCAGGATGGCGTCACAGCCAAACAGGAACAGACGAGGCAAAGTTACTATAAGAAAAAGCAAGGGATAGAAATAAGATTGAAAGGGAATTTTTTTTCAGCAATATTTTAAACCAGTTTGATTATGTCATTTTCTGGTTAAGAAACATCTGGTTTTAAGATTATGACGGCTGTTTACCAGCTAAATATCATCAGTTGTTTATGCTTAGATTTTTTTCAGATAATAGACTGAAATAATTGCTTTTGTTGCTTCAGATGATCTAAAATGTAACAACAGGAAGAAAAGTTTTGGGTAAGATTGTTTCGGAGCCCCAGACTGACTTAACGTTGTCACACCATGTGACATCCCTATGAGACACTCCAGGGTTTTAATCAAATGTTCAATTTTAAACCCTCTGACAGTGAGCGACTTGACTAAAGCTGCCCTCTCCTTGCCTGTCCACTCAAATATTGATTTCTCTTAGACCACATCACTTGGTTAAGTGGCATATTGCTGTTGGTAGTTATCAATTTATTTAGTGAATGGCCAAGCCTCAGAGGGGCTCTGTCCACATACAGGTACACACACATGCAGTGTATGATGAAGTTTGAGTGAAGGCGATCAATAGGCATTCAGCTTGGTGTAATGTTATATCTGACTGGAACCTGACTCATGGCTACAAGTGAGATGTAGAACCCTGTTTTGTATGAAATGATTTTCTCTGTGAAATGTGGACACAGAGCATGACCTGCTCAGACAGCTCTGTAATTGAGACAAAATGCTGCTTCTGGCGATGTGGAGCCCTCGGGGTCCTAACTCGGCTCCATTGGCTAAGAAGCTCACATTCTTATTTCTTTGTGACTCTAAAGTAATCTTTGTCATTTTACCTCACTTTTACTGTCATATTTGGCTAAAACTTAAGAAAAAAAAAAAAAGTCACAGAGAACAGGAGAAAACTGCCACACCACCTGTGTTTTCTTTTTTTCCGGAGCTACCGGTGAAGCAGAGCCTGGGTCTGATCCAGCTCATTAAAACCGAGTTAATGTTTGTGCTGATGGCTCCGCAGAGACTGTCGGAGACACAAGGCAGAGTTATTCCTGCCTCTGATGAAGCCTTTATGGCTTACGGAGGGTGGAAAGAAAATCTCCAAAAACAAAACACTCTGGTGTGCAGAGAAATGCTTGCGATGTATGCACACATCCCTAGTTTCTTACTGTTGCAGTGTAAGTGAGCATTTGTACACGCACTAGAGAGAATGATTTTGTGCAGTGATTGCACTGTTGTTGACAGACAGAAGACATCTGGAGCTCAGGAATTAAATTTGTCTTTCAGTGTAACAACAATCAAACAATTTCTGTTCCATATTCAGATGTGGTGTCGACTCCTCGCCCTCCCTCCTCACCAGTGGATGATTTCTTACACTTTGTACTCAGATAACTGTCAGTTACAGTCATGCTCAATGCGGCAGAGAAAACGTATCCTATGTGTGGATACTGTGAGCTGGAAGGTGAACAAGCAACTAAAAGTGGATGTTTTATCAACATTTTGAAGGTAAAGCTAATGTCATGGTAGCTTCACACTGTGATATGAATTCACACTGGAAAAGCCAAAAATTGATGCCAACAGAGTATTTGTAGCTTAGTGTACAGGTGGTACGTTATCTCAGAGAGCTGCTGTTTGAGCGCTGAGGTCAGATAAGCAGTCTTTGTGTGAGGCTTCCTCACAGCAGAGGCTGCAGCCTGAAGGAAAAACCTGAAATCTGCTCCCATCAGTGTTTTGAGAGCCTGACCTTTTTAATAAATGTTAACAGGAATCTGTTTGGGTCGACTCTGACTGCCTCTGCAGAAGGTTCATTATGAAAGCAAGCTACCATACATCACTGGTCTCACTGTTCAATTCACCTACCCTGCATGTTTTCTAAAATGGCAACATTCAGGTTTTTTTTTTTAATTGTCAGTAGAACAGAAAGTGCATCAAATTGTTTAAGAAAAAGCTGAAAATAGGTATGCACGTGTAATTAGCCACCTCTACTTTGATAACTGTACCTAAAATTGGATGCAACCTTCAGAGATCGAAATAGTGAAGAGAATTTGATTTTTCTTAGACTAAGACAACTTTTATTGTCATTTATATACACAGAGTGTATACAAATATAAATTTCATTTAGTACAGCTTTTCAGACAGTAAATTAACATTTTCATTCCATAAAGTGCAGCTGTGATCAAATGTAAACAGTATGGGGAAATAAATTCTGAAATCCAATGTGTGTATAAATACATCTGTCCTGGAAAGGCCTCAGAGACTTGTTAGAAAACATTTTTTAAGGCGCTAATCTTATTTATTTAGTTATTTTCAATCATATGCAGACACACATTTTTTGCCCCGATGGTCCCGATACAGATACATGACTGTGCAGTATTGGCCGATACTGATACCATCAAGTTTACCTTTGTGAAGCAGGAAAAAGACTAATACAAAGTGAATCCAGTAGAACTTTTTATTGCCTCCCTTGAATAGGTGACAATAATTGAATAAACTTTTGGCTCTCAAAATGGTATCGGTGCCCTATTTGTTGGTACTCGTCGATACCGATACCACCATTAGTGCTACGATGCTGGTATCGGTGTCAGTGCAACACTACTTACATGTACTACTATATTCCTCAGATCAAACTAATGTCAGCATTATAGCATGGGGATGCTTCTCTTGAGCTCAGATGTTAGAACAACCTAAAGAAAACTGAGCTAAAGATTGATATTCCGGCAGGACAATGACCTGAAACATGCAGCTAGTAACAGTTTCATTAAAGCAGATTCACCTGTTACAATGGCCTAGTCAAAGTCCAAACTTCAAGTGATTTTAAATCTGGGACAAAACTTTAAATATATATTTTCGACAGTTGCTCCCCACCCAATCTAACTGAGTTTAAGAAAGCATCATAGAAGAACTGTTAAAATTTCTCTGATGTAGGGTTGGTTAAGGCGTAACTTTTCAGTTCATGTCAGGGATGGACAATTAATTGCATGCGCTATGTAATCACAGCTAAAAAAAAGAAGTAATTTCTGTTTCAAAGAGGCACTGGATTTTTAGTCATATTACATTTAACCAAAGACACTAAGTTTTTCATCAGAGCCATAAAGGTGATGATAATAAGATTAATGTGGGGAGAGAATCACATCTATGCAAGCAAGCTAGAAGAAAGCTGTTTTCCACTTATCAGTGGAGGCCTGTGTCAATGGGCTTTGGACAAGAAAGTTTTCAAGACCATGAAATCCTGGAGCCAAACATGTACCTGAATGAGACATTTAAAGAAAATTGCTTCTTTGGTTGTAAAGAAAACTGCAATTTATATTTTTGGCAAAATCACAAAGACTTACTTTAAAATTTTCCATTGCTTTGTTGGAGTGCCATATCAACATCCCACTAAAACTCATTGATGCATCTGTAATGTTCCATAATAATCATAATTTTTAAAGGGGGTGGGTGGGGGTATTGCATTAAAATACATTTTGAAGTACACTTACAATCCTTATTAGTCTAAACTATTGATCTTTTTTCTACTGTTTGTAGGTGTAAAGGGGCCTCCCACTATGGACTCTCAACAGACAGGAAGCGCCGCTCGCAGGAGGGTGAGTGTACAGACAGCACATCAGAACTCACCGTGGCCACGCTGCCCAGTGATGGACCCACCTCCGCCGCCGTGGCTCTGCTCTCAGACGAACCCGGGCTGGTCAACCCGGCCTTTGACCCCAGCATGGAGGACAACAGTCAGTCAGGCAGCATGACCAGCCTTGCTGCTCGAAGCAGCACCAAGAAGAGTGAGTTTGTTTGCAGTGTGTGGATGTTTGCGGTTATGCTCTTTACTGTATGACATCTCGTAACTGAGAAAAACATCATGCAGTTCATTTAAACGTTTCTGGTCACACATTTCCCACTTTGACATGTTACACCTAAAGTTTTTTAGCTTTGATTAGAAGTCATTGACCAATAGTTTTGAGGTGGAAAGCAAATCATGCTTTTTCCCTTTTTTTTTTTAAACAAAAGTCTAAGGGGTGTATTTAGAAAGTAATACTTTTGCTGCAATTGCAACTGCTAGTTTCTTGGTTTGTCTCTATCCACTCAGCTTCAGCCTGCACATTTTTAGTTGCATAATAGTTTAAGCTTGAGCTTTATTAGCTGGAGATCATCAGTGAGTTAAGATTTTTAAGCCAATTGAATTTTGATCTATTTAACTTGAACATTTTAACATCTAGATTTAGGGCTGCAACCAACAATTACTTTGCAAATCGGTTAATCTGTCAATTATCTTTTTGATTAATCAATTAATAAGAAGATTTTTTACCAAATTAAACCAGATGAAACCAAAACTTTTCTTCTTGAGGAGTAGAAAAGTTGTGGATAGAGAATAATTACAGACAATAAAGTATTTTAATCTTAAATGCAAAATCTTTATATATATTTTCTTTTTACAATTTTGATATAATTAATGCTCTAAGTGGGTTGCTCTGTCAGCTAAAGGCATGTTTTACAGTCTCTATACTCTATTTAATGATTAATCGTTTACTAAAATAGTTAATGATTATTTTGTTTAGTACAGTTTTTCAGACAGTAAATGAACATTTCCATTCCATAAAGTGCAGTAGTGATCAAATGTAAACAGTATGGGGAGAAAAATTCTGAAATCCAATGTGTGTATAAATACATCTATATAATGAATAATCGTTTACTAAAATAGTTAATGATTATTTCAATAATTGATAAACAATAAAGTCTTGAGTTGTTGACCAAATGGGGTGAAAATATCTTCAAGTCTCTAATAGTTTTTCCTCCATTCTAGTCTTATATTTAGCTCCTTCCATCTTCCAACAAGCAACAACATGGATTTTGTGCAACTTTTTGTTGAACTGTAACCTGAAATCTCTCTTAGATCTATTGGTTTGTGTTTGAGAGATAAAAAAATGTTACAAAGCTCGAGGGATATGAATGCTTCTAAAAGGTATAGTACAAAGTCAAAGGTGTATGGTTTTAATCTTATTCAAACATGTATTTAAAACTGAGGTTTACCCAGGCGCTCCTTCGCTTTTAAACACAATTGTTCTACCTAATGCTCTCTGATAGAAATACTGTTAACCAATTAGCCCTGCTACTGTTTTTTCTTTCCACACAAATCTATAAAAAATACTATTTAAGGAAACCAACAGAGAAACAAAGAGAGAAAGTCACACAGAGAGGAAGTCACTGAAAGGGTAGGAACACTGTACTGTAAAGGAGAACCATAATGAGAGGCGGGTTAAAAATAGCTACTGCAAGTGTGTGATATTGCCTGGTGACGTGATCTCAGCTCTCCTTCCATTTTTTTCCCACCTGTGTTATCAGGAGGCAGTCATGAGAGTTCCTCTCTGTCCCTGTTCCAAAGTAAGAGCTCGGGACACCAAATGACGCTGCAGCAGCATTTTAAGCTCAGCCAGCTGAGCGCCCCACCGCCATCACCATGAGCGCTGCAACTGCTGAACAAGCTGTCAGCTCCAGCAGCCGCTGGCACTTTTTAAAGAATAATGTGGCTGTCAGAAACCTTCGCATCTCTCTGGGACCGCAGAGGGAGGGAGTGGTGCTGCAGAGGCTCCGTGCACGGAGCAGCCAGGCTGGGGCAGGGGCCTCGCTTCATCCCCCTCTACTCTGCAAATCAAAGTAGCAAGAAGGGCTGCTCTCTTTAGGACATGGTTACTTGAGTCCAGATTGTGTTCTTTCACTAATGCTCAGTTCTCAGACTGGATTTATTCATTTATGAGCTGCTACATTAAACAACCTTTTCTACTGACCCAAAACAAGCAATAACATCTAATTGAACTTACTTCTGCAAATAAAGCTGGAAGAGAAATGCTAAAAAGCAAATATATATACATATCTTCTACAAATACTAATTAGCCTTTCAGCAACCACAATATAACCATATCTAATGCAGGGGTTACCAACCTTTTTAAGGTTGAGGGTTGCTTCCTGGTTACTAAGTCATAGGGAGGGTTACCAATATTGACCTATGAACAAGAGGGATCCATGTTCACCTAAACTTCATTCATAATAAACACATTGTTATGTTTAACTTTTAAATCTCTATAAATGCTAAAAAGCTCTATATGGTTAATATGATCAAGTTATTTATAAATGATTAAAAAGAAAGAGAGAGAAACGGACTAAAATAAGATCTGAAACAAAGTCTACTGGTGAGTTGTTCTCTTCTCAGAAGACATTGAGGGCACAGCATGTGGTCCTTGAGGGCCCTTTGGGGCCCGTGTGCACCGAGTTGGTGACCCCTGATCTAAAGGATTCCTTCAGTGCAGTATTCAGCAAGCTGTTCTCTTTTAAGTTCCATTTATTCATACCCTGCATACCAATAATACATTCACGCATTTGAACCCATCATCTTCTTGATGCCAACAACTGATAGAGATGTACAAGATTCATTAAAATGCTTCAGGTAACATAGCAGAGGGACATTGTGATGATAAGAAAAAAAGTAATGACAAGACACTTTGGACTTGCTTTTAAAATAACCTCCAGCTTTAGCATCACCATCTATATCAGAAAACTATCATTTCATTTAAAAAGTAATGGACATACTCAAACCTGTTCAGTTTTTTTCCCTTTAGATGGGTATTTATTGTTTACCAAACAAACAACATGTTAGTCCTCTGGTCTTGTGAAGGATCTATTTGCTGTTCAAAAAGGCAGGAATTGGGCATAGTTGGTGCCAAATTGCCAAAGAGTCTGAAAGAACAGCAGGTGCAGCAAACAGCATAATGCAACTCTCTACAGAGCTGCAGTCTGCTTCAGGACTCAGTCATTCAGAATGTCATTGAAAATACAATTTATGCCAGTTTTTCATTCCAAGAAGTGAAAATGAGAAATATGCATTAAAACAGTAAGATATTTCAGGAGCTCATTTGGGTATGTTTTGATGGTTATGTCTTGAAAAGATAACGATTGTTATATGGCCTACTGTATATAATTATGGGGAAGACTGGCGATTTTTCAATTAACTAACAGACAGATCACAGATTAACTAACAGATCAGTAACAACATCAACAACGATGGAGAAAATAACTGCTTATAACCTTTGCTGTATGCAGACATGTCAAATGGAAAGCTAGATGGAAGGAAAAACTGAAAGAAAATTATTCACAAAAAACAAGAATAACTGCTACCCTGACAGAACTGTCAGCCATTTGTAAACAGTACTTATTTTTCATTGAAGTTATGTTTCATTTATATTTTCTAAGACATGACACTTTGGATTTTCATGTGTTTTAAAGCCATAATTGTCAAAATAATGAACAGAAATCCCCTCTTAAAATCACTGTGTTAAGAATTTAGATAACTGGAATTTCCCTTTTGGAAGTTGATTACTGAAATTAATTAGTATTCAAGTACCTTTCTGATATACTGAGATGTGCCTGTTAGGTAAACTAAACAGAAAACATTTGACATTGTTCATGCATGTTTACTGCAGGAGTTCTGCAGGGTTTAAAATAAACATTACTTTTTCATTTCTATTTTTTGCACAGCTGAGCAAACACAAAGTCAAGCAGGTGTGTCCTTTTCAGGAAGTTTCAAAAGGGTCATATGCAGGTCTGCAAATCGCACTTTAGAAATGCAGAGATTGATGAGGAGTTTAGTCTTACTTTCCCTATAGATGACAGCAGCATAATCCCTATAGATTCCCTTTGATGTAATGCATCAATAAAACACTATTTATTTCTGTAGTTTCTATGCCAAAAGTATGTATGAAACATAAAACTCAATCCTACCAAACCTGCTCTCTTTTTAATTCTTAAATTCATCAGTACATTCTGTGTGCATGATATCCTGCATAAGGTTTTACCAGTAGAGAGTCAGGGATTGGCTGGAAACTGACTCAGACATGTCTGGGCATGTTGCAAGTGAGCTCATTTATAAAAGGCTTCTCTCCTTTCTGCAGTCAGAAACTTTGACCGTTCTTCAGTGAGGAGCCGCTCCTTCAGGAGGTTAAACCGGGCATTCAGCGTCCTACGGAGGACCAAGAGTGGCACTGCGGTCAGCAATGAGACATCAGAGGAGAGGGACAACGCCAGGAATTCCAGCGTTCCTCCAGAGGGTATGGAGCAAAGCTTCTTACATCAATCTGTGTGATTCCTAAAGGTACTTTAATAGACACAGACTAGGAAGTGCATGTGTTAACTAGTGCTGCAACGATACCGATACAGTATTGAGCAGGGCCTCGATACTAAAATGTGGGTATCAGTATCGGCGAGTACCGACAAATAGTGCACCGATACCATTTAGAAAGCCAAATGACTATTCAGCTTTTGTCATCCATTCCAGGTAGGCAATAAAAAGTTCTACTGGATTCACTTTATTGTTAGTCTTTTTCCTGCTTCACAAAGGTAGGCAGCAGCTTGACAAAGCCATAATTTTACATCCAAGTAGTATGCAGTTCTTCATATATTTACACACACATTAATTTTAAACAGATGGTAGCGGCCAATACTGCACAGCCAGGTATAGGGGCCAAAAAATGGCAATCGGCGCATCACTAGTGTTAACCAAATGTTTATATTTGTTCTGTTCCCCTTAGCTATGCAAGGAAGGTAATATGACTTTAGGCCTTGGGTGCAACAGCAGAAGCATATGTTTCTTTAATAATTAAGCCACAGATTGCAGAAGGCCACTGGTCTTCTGCATCTCTCCTGAGAAATCAGAAGAGAGAGTGGCAGCCTGAGGCATTTTGCATAGTGATGGTATATCAGAGGTCGCTTGAGATGAGGCAGATCACATGATTCTCCCCCTTCTCCACTCTCTGTTGTTCCTATCCATCTTCTGATTCGTCCTCTGCATCCTCAGTGACCCTGCATCCCTTCATCCCCCCTCTTCACCTTCAGGCTTGAATCATCTTTGTCAAAGTAGTGCCCGGGGAGAGTATTTCTTTGAAATACATATTAATAACACCTCATATAGTAAAGAAAATAAAACGCAATACAGAAGCATTTTAAACTGAAGAAATGTAGTCCACCATAATAGAGTATTATGTAGAGTTAAAGACCCAGCAGGGTGGGATGTAGAGAAGGAATATGGTATTATGTAAGAATGAAGAATGACAAATGACTGGAGAGTAGATGATTCTCAAAGGCCATCACTGAGGAGGCTGAGCGAACCGTTTAAATATTAATTGAATGCTCAGAGTAAGGGAGAGAGCGGGCCGTACTGTGTAAAAGGTAAAAGATGGATGCAGATTTAGTTAGAAACAAATAATAGTAAAAATAATTGCATTAAAAAGTTCCCGTGCATAAAAATTGATAAGAAATTCTAGAATTATGAGTTTGAAGAAGAGACTCAAATGGTGGTAATAGTGAGAAAGAAGGGTTACATAAGAGCTGCAGGTCTCAGTGAGTGTTCTGCACCCCTGAAGCAATCTGCTGTGATAAAGACAAAATATTGACTCTGGAAAAGAGAAAGTGCAGCACTGGGTAGAATGAACCACAGAGGCGACTGCACCAGAGACAGGGGACAGTTCTCAGAGGAATAAGAGGAGAGAGAGTTTTTTTTTACCAAAGTAAAAGACCCAAGGTGAGAAATATGTCTTCTCTGATAGTGACTGGTCAAAGCCCATGACCAAAGATGCTACTGCAAATTATTCAGATTACAATGTGGAATTCACCGCTGTGTCTGAGGGAAAAGGCAGATTCACAAAGAAAAAAGAAAAATTAAGAGACAAGTGTATTTGCCTTTTAAAATGGACTTTCCAACAATGTTATTTTACAATGATAAATCTTAAACCATTTTAATGAAAGTTTCCCTGAAAGATATACAGAAAGTAGAGGAATTTCTATACATGACTATTAAACTTACCACAAATAAAATCCTGAAAAAAGGGATTTGCATTTTACATACGCAATACATGCTACATGTATTCCATTTCTTCCAGTTCCCAACATCTGGACCAAACCTGATTTAAAACATTTATAAATTACTGCATGTTGTCCAACGACAGTGTCTAACTTCACTTGTGCCGCTTCTCCTGTTTGTATGGTAGAGCATCTGGGACCAGGCTGCACGTGATACAAATTATCCAATGAGCTGCCAGTCTGGGTTGCTGATGCTTGGTTCTTTTAGACGCAGCAGGCAAACCTGTGGATAGCCAGGCAATGGGAAAGAAGGAGAAGACAATGACAGAAAGAGAGTAGAGAAAGTGTGGATTGCTGGAAGAAGCTCTGTGAACTAGTAAATGTAAAGTGAAATGGTGTGCTCAAAGATGACCCTGCACATTTTGAGTATTTTTGGCTCTACTGTACCTGCTGCTGTGAAGCAGGATTCTCCACCATCAAAAATAAATATTTATCCAGGCTCAAAATGAGAACCTTGATTGTGCTTGAGAATGGCTTTGTCACCAATCAAACCCAGGTTTAAAGCCTTGCAGGTCAGCCTAAAGCCCACTGCTCTCATTAGGCCATAAAAAAGAAAGAAAGAAAAAAAAAAAACGGTCAGTTCAAGTGTTTTATTAAAAAAGTGAGTCAGGATATTGTCTATATACTAAACTGAAAGATTGTTGTTCTCTACTTCAAAAACAATTTAGATTTTAAAATGAAATTCTTTCTATCTTTTTGTAAAAATTTAATGTAACATGGACGAATAAACACCTGCATTTAATTTCAGAGTTAAATGCTGTTTAAAGTAACGGATTATAAATAAAAATGTCTCCAGACCTTTGCTAGATGTTGATTTTCTTTATTTGGACCCCACTGATTTTTAATCAGTAAAAAATAAATAAGACAAATCAAGGAGAACTGTGTTGTTGATAAAAAAAAAAAAAAAAAAGGTGAAAAGGTTAGACGGACTTTTTTGGAGATATCAGAAAATTATGAATTTCATTTCACAAACTGATGAGATACAAAATAAACTTTATGAAAACACATTTTAGATTCACAGACTTCAGCCAGTTTTTCAAGCTGTCTTGTACAGCAACACAGCTTGCAGCACATAAGCAAAAGACACTAAGCAAAAAAAAAATTTCCTCTCGGTTTATAAAACCTTATTTTACCTTATTTTAGTATTTTTAGAAAGAAGAGGCAGCTGGTTCCTAAGCTGAACCTCTCCACCATGGTGTTGGTTATTTACCAAGGTTACCAAGGTCATGGTTATTTACACCATTTCCTCCCGTTTAATCAAGCTCTCCATATTTTCTCCATCAGTGCTGGCTCTTCCTCAGCTTCATCACCTGATCCCAGATGGTGAACTGACCAGTATTAAGATCACACGACAGGATCCCTCCGACCCGCTGGCCATCAGCATCGTTGGCGGCAATGAGACCCCTCTGGTTCGCATCCTGATCCAGGATATCTACAGAGAGGGTGTCATTGCTCGAGATGGCCGCTTGCTGCCTGGGGACATGATTCTAAAGGTATAAAAAGAAGTAAATTAACATCAAGTGGTCATATTGACTCTAGAGTTACACTTCTTTTTTCTCTCCCTTCCAGGTCAATGGCATTGACATAAGCAATGTGCCTCACTATTTTGCTGTGACAACCCTTAGACAGCCGTGCCAACTCCTGCGGCTAACCGTGCTCAGAGAACAGCGGCACCGCTACCGTTCCCACTCGCACGGCCACACTCATGGTGCGGGTGTGCAGCAGTCTCTTGGCCTACCCCACCATCCGGTTAGAGATGACAGCGTCCACGTGGTCCTGAATAAGAGCACTCCAGAGGAACAGCTAGGGATCAAACTGGTCCGGCGAGCAGAGGAGCACGGGGTCTTTATCTTTCACCTGCTGGAGGGGGGGCTTGCTGCACGTGATGGGCAGCTGTGCATAGGGGACCGTGTGCTGGCCATCAACGGGCATGATCTTCGTTATGGGGCGCCGGAGCACGCCGCTTTGCTTATCCAGGTCAGTCAGCGGTGGCTGCAGGCCACACATAAACCATTAACTTCCCTCACAAAGTTCACAGTTGTGACAAATTCAACCTAAATTCTGTTTCCGACCACAACCAACTGTGCTCTGCTCCTACTCTGCCTCCCTGAGGTATTAAAGATAATTGTGGTGATTCAAGCTAATTGTGTTGAGCTGTGCTGTCGTGTCTGCACTCACTGCAGTTAATGCTGTTTAATTGTGGCGACTCCCCAATGGACCAGGGGCCGTGCGGCCGCCTCTGGTTCCTGGTTGATGCCAGCCTGTGATGGCGTGTATTTGGTTAATAGTGGTTAATTACTGCATGTTTATGGCTGAGTGTGGAAGGTCTCTGGGCTCACAGTTCCTGTCTGAGCAGTCTGACTGGCTCTTTTAAATCTCTATGGAGCCAAGATGGCCTCTCAGAGCAGCCACTTTCTGTCAGAGATTAAGAACTGGCAGGGAAGAAACTGAATTAGTCCAATTAGAGCAATAATGGGTTTGACTGGCTAATTCGGGCCTCGGTGCTGTGTTACACAGACTGGCAAAAATCTCACAAGGAATAGGAGAGCAGGGAGACGGCTGCAAACATCCAGTCTGTGACTGTGAGGCAGTGAGTGTTAATACACAACGGTAAAAGTGGGGATCAGATAGAGGGGATTCTTTTTTTCCAAAGAAAACAATCATTTTAAACATTTGTTTTTACTTAATGAAAATAACACATATCAATTTGCAAATGATTCAAAAAAAGCTTTTGTTGTTTTGTTGTTGGTTTTAGGCAAGCGAGCAGTGTGTGCATTTCATCGTATCTCGTCAGATCTGCCTGCCTACCCCAGACATCCTACCAGAAGGACCGTGGGGCATGGATGGTCCCCCACCATACTCCCCTGTGGATATGGAACAAACGCTGCTGGTAAGAGAAGAACAAATACATACGCAGGAGACAAAAGCACTACTAAACACACAGAGAAAAGCTTTGTTCTTTTGATAATTATTCCCTCTCAGGTACAAATGATTCATGGAGCAATTATTCTCCAATCAAAATCAAGCATTTCATTCAACGACAAGCAGGAAAGTCTACTATCCTTGCAGATTTGCTGTATTCATATCAGCTAAACTACTTTACAGCATTTATCCAGCAAACTAATTATTCCCATCCGTTCTCTTCTCCTGTTAGGACAAACAAATGGGATTGAATTTATAACCTTAGTGTTCATTCAGCTTGTCATGTGAATAAATAATTTTTTAGCAATAGTACAATGCGTTCAACATCTGTAGAAGATTTTGGTGAGAAAAGTGATTTATTTTATCCTCTAAGTTTATTTCCTTTACTATACCAGTTGGTGTGCTAAATAAAAATACCTCATAGTTTTATATAGTGATAATATTTGAGTCCTAAATCAAAAATCTAGATGAAACTTTGACTTCTAAAAGGCATGAACAAATTAATACATTAAAGAATAAAAAATGTCAATACGTAAAAAAGCAATGCTAAAAGAACTTCAGCTTATCAAACTAGTTAATGCATTACAACAGAAGTCCTCCTTGTTGAGGTGGTAGAACTACTGCTGGAGGTTTGTCATTTTTTCTGCAATACCAAACAAACACAACTGTTAAACTGAATAACAGCTGAGAAAACTGTTTTAATCAAATAGAATAGAAAACAATGCAGAGAATAAATACATATTTTGTTCTTAAGAAAAGGCAGAAACAATAAAGCTAAGAAGTAATCCTGGAACTACTATACTATTTTTATTAATTTAAGCGATATATGGTGAAAGTCTGTTTAGATAATGAATTTCTAAGTTGAAAAATATTGTTTTAAAAATTTGCAAAATGCTCTGACTTTTTTATAGATAAATATCAGATTGTTTGTCAATTTTTCATACATACTTTGCTTTACAATCATTTTTTTTTTTTAAAGGGCCTCTTATGTCTGCCTTGCAAACATCCTACAGGAAAATATTGGAATGTAGGGCTGCAACAATTAGTTCGATAATCAAGTTATCTGTTGACAATTTTTTTTTTTTTAATAATTGAATAATAAGCAGACGATGCAATTGAATTAATACAAGATTTTTTACAAAAATGCACTGTATGCCAGTACAGTGAATACTGTACGCCAGTTTGCAGTGTGGGGCAGCCGGTATGGGGATCAGCACCTCCAAAGCGAAGGTCATGGTTTTCCACCGGAGAAAGGTGGACTTCCCTCTTCAGGTCGGTGCAGAGTCCTTGTGTCAAGTGTAGGAGTTCAAGTATCTTGGTGTCTTGTTCACGAGTGAGGCACAGATGGAGCGTGAGATCGATAGACGGATCGGTGCAGCATCTGCAGTGATGCTGTCGCTGTATAGGACTGTCGTTCAATTTACTGAGCAATCTACGTTCCCACCTTCACCTATGGTCATGAGATCCTGGTAATGACCAAAAGGACAAGATCACAAATACTGTACAAGCGGACGAAATGAGTTTCATTCGCAGGGTGGCTGGGCACACCCTTCGACATCGGGTGAGGAGCTCAGTTACCCGGGAGGAGCTCAGAGTAGAGTCGTTGCTCCTCCGCATCGAAAGGAGCCAGCTGAGGTGGTCTGCCATCTGTCTCGGATGCCTCCTGGTCGCCTCCCTTGGGTGGTGTTCCAGGCATGTCCCATTAGGAGGAGGCCTCATTGAAGGCCCAGGACACGATGGAGGGACTATGTCTCTGAGCTGGGTGGATGGATGGATGGATGGATGGATGGATGGATGGATGGACGGACGGACGGACGGACGGACGGACGGACGGACGGACGGATGGACGGATGGACGGATGGATGGATGGATTAACTTAAAACTTCTTTTATGTATGCTCAGCATTGTAGGTTTGGTTAAAGATGTCGAATTAACCCTTTTTTTTTGCACGGAAGCGAAGATATAAGACAGGGAGGATATGATTCATTTTAATGGTGAAACTGGTGACATGTGGTACAACCATCAATCCTCTCCTACAGGGGATCAAAGAGTTTGAAAGACTAGCAACAAAACAAAGCAACAGGTGCTTAAAAACAAACCAGACACTGAACTGATCTACCTGTTATATGAACATTGTGTATATTAACATTAGTATTCAGATACATTCAGGGTAATAGCCCATTATTACCTACAACTGAAGATGCACCCCCTGTGGACCCTTTGATATTTCTTCCTGTGGCTTTATTACATTTTCATCTATTTGACCAGCAGCTTATTGTCTCAGCGTGTCCATAAAAAGATACAGTGACTCTGGTTGGTTGTGGCAAAACCTTTAGAGCTCATGAGACAGCATTAAGGTTTAATAACAGCACCGCTCAGGAGAGCAGGAGAGGTGATTCACATGCTGCGTAGCACGTATGAAGCCTCTGATTATGGAGAACTTCGGCGCAGCTTGAGTCAGTGCAGTGCCCTCGGGTCAATAACGTGACTGGAAGTGATCCGCTGTAAGCTCAGCCGAAATGTGCGCAAGCAGCACATTACCATAGCAGGACAAGCTCCAGCCCATCAACCTCAATGTGTCTGGATGTGTTGTTCACTCCTACAATCTCACCATAAATAAAGTCTAAACCCACTTTTCCCACAAACATCATAGTGTGCATATGAATTAATTAGTTAGTCTGTGCTGAACAAGACTGAGGGGGCACTTGAATCGGCTGACATGCTAAAGTACTTAACATCATATATCATTCCAAAGCAGTTATGCTAATGAGGTCATTCATCAATTACCTATCCTCTATGAGTGTGACATTAGAGTGGCATTCCATGGATGGCACCCAGTTGACTTTTCAGCATTATCGCAAGTCTTAGAGAAAATAGACGTTATTATTATGCAAATTAGCTCCTCGAAATTTTAATTAGAGCATGCAGTTTGAACAAGGTGCCCTTGGTGTTAGCTCCTAGCATGCTTTACTTTATTGTTTTCATAATAATAAGATGACTATACGTTAAAATGCTTCAGTAGTGACATTTAGAGCCTGCTGGGTTCCTACTTATTCTGGAAAACATTTAAATGGTGCTGAATTCTACGCCTTTGCTAAATAATTAATCCTTATACCAATCCATTACTCTGTTAGTCCCCATCTGTACCTCCACCCATCATACATACATTATAAATTAATAAATAGGTCCATATGTCTGCCATCCACCATTGTACACTTTACAGCCATTTGTATTACTTTTTAAACTGTATTCCGGAAACTTGTGTTAAAAATAAAAATTTTTTGTTTCTCTGTTTCTCGTAAAGGACTCCTGTCAAAAGCCTGCATGCTACGAGAAAACAGTCACACTAACCAAGGAGCCATACGACTCGCTGGGTATGACAGTGGCTGGCGGCATGTCTAGCAGGGGATGGGACCTTCCCATCTATGTCACAAATGTGGACCCGGATGGAGTGGTGGGACAGGAGGGATCCATTCGCAAAGGTATTACGAACATTATCTGATTTATGATTGAAATTTCAGGGAAATACATTTAATGACCTGTAATTACTACTGATTACTCTTATTTGTTATGCTTTGTTAGTGTTGTGTAGATCAGAGAGATTACTGCAGTCTGTCTTCACGGATCAGTCTTTCTATAGAGAAGAGCACAGAGAAAATGATGGATGAGCGCTTCATACTCGTCTTTCATTATGAAGGTTAATCATCCAGCGGAAAAACTCTGCTGCGGATGTAGTTCATTGCTCTGCAGATTTGTTTCCCTCTCAATAAAAACACAAACATTAGCAGATCAGCGATGAAAATGTATTACATGTTGGAGCAGATTTACAAAAACATATTTTCACAAAAGTATTCCTATCCGCTCATTATTGGCAGCTTGCCAAGTTACAGTTAAAAACTAGACAAACACAAATTATAGCATAAATAAAAATCTGAAAAGGGTGTGATTAGCCCGTTTTAATCTGATATCTTTAACTCAAATATTGTGCAACCGTCTAGATGAATCTAGCTAATTAGTAGATGGTCCAGCTTTATGGACTTTATTCCAAGTACAAATGTTATGTGAATAAATCAGAGGTTTGTTAGTAATAAAGCGATAGAGCTAACATTTCATGGAAAAAGTTTTTAAGAAATTTAAAGGAGTGTTAAGATAAAGAAACAAACATTTTATCATTTCATGAGGCATTTTTCCAACTATCATCTCAGAATGGAAAGAATATGGTGCACCTGAAAACCACAGAGAGATGGATGTCCACCTAAACTCATAGGTCAGGCAAAACAGTGTAAATCACAGAGGCAGACAAAAGACCCACAATAACTGTGAAGGAGCTGCGAAGATCCACAACTGGGGTTGGAGAATCTGCTGAAAGGAAAACTGTGGATTGATTTTTATTATGAATTAATAAGAAGGGAAACATATTTGAAATCTTTGTTTATAAATCTGCTACAAATGTTCCAATCCTATGTTGATATCGGAGATCTATAAAAGCTAAAAAAATATATTTAAAATCTCTGATTCAAGCAAGCCGATAAAAACCCTCTGCTTCTATCTGCCTCTGTTTGACATTCATGTAAGTCATTGGTTGATAAAAGATGCCTTAGTTGTGTTCATGCCGACTATAGTTGGTTATTGTTCTCTGTTTGGGAAATATGACTTCATCAAACCTTGGCTAACATGCTACTGTACAGAAAGAGTAATAATAATAGTATGTCTGATTAATGCTGATGTCGTATCAGGTCATTACTTAAAGCTGTAACATCAGTATCTCATCTGAAAAAGTTGTATTGGGACATCCCTATAATCCGCATTCCTTTGGTTTCTTTGTAGCTGGAGAAGAGAGTAAAGACACTCAATTGCAATATATTGATGTAGACGTGGTTCTGTTTAAGGGTTTTAATAAAAGAACAAGAAAGCAAACAAGATATTTAAGAACTTAATATTGACGGATTTTCAAAGGCTTGGATTGGCTATAATACAGGTGCAATGCTTAACAAAGAAAAATAGACTATTTACACACAAAAAAAGCAGTTATCTCCTACAACACAGACTGCATTAATCAATCAGATGGCAGCAACACAATGTCATTACAAGTACCATAACATTTTTATTTCCCTTAAATAAAAAATAAAAAGACACATTAACAAACGCCGTTACATTTTAAAGTCGGTACTCCCTGCACTGCCTTTATGGAAAAGGGGAAAGAAAATGGCCAGTGTTGAAAGAAATTAGACTTGTTGGCAGTTTCCCACAAGTAAAATAAGAACCTGGCACATCTCATCTCTCTAGTCAGAATAGCAATTCATCAAAAACCATGCAGAGTCAATATTTTGCAACATCCATGTGTTGAAAAAACACTAAACTGCATCCTCATCACCATGAACATTGTGCTCACGGTAAATCATGGTGATAGCAGTATCAACTGTAGAGATTCTCTTTTCTAAACACCTTTAAAGACTACATATCTATCTAAACATTCTAATTTTCCAATTATTTACAAGATAAAAGTCAGAAAAGACATTGTTTTTGGTTGCAATGTGACAAAAACATCGAAATCTTTAAGCGCTTTGAATGGAAAAGCTGATGCACTTTGAATGCTGATTCCAGCAACCCAACCTGTTAGAGCCCATTCCCCGGCCACTTATCCCCAGCTGAAGCTTCTTTTATGAGAGGAGGGACAGAAATATTGTGATGGGGCATAACACTAATATGAATACCTCATAAAATTAGCAATAAGTCTTTTGCCTTGTGTACGGTTCAAGGTGCACATTACTGTATTCGTCGGGGACACAGCAGCAGCAGCTGTCTCTGTGTGATTGTGACTGTGCATTCATTTGCGTTTTCTCGCAGGGCAAATGTGTCTTTTGTGTTGCTTACTAGCAAGCTGGCTTGTGCTGTCCAGCTTTGCATCACTTTCATCATTAGCAGGCTTCAAAAACCCAGCTGGCCTTTGGTTTCACTCTCTTTGTAATCCAGCTGCAAGTATGGTGAATATTAAGCAGGGAGAAGAGCTGCGCAGGTTCTATGATGTCTTTCCAAAGAAGATATCAGGGCACTAATCCTGTAGTGACGATAAGCTCTGCTGTCACCTCTTTCCCACCAATAGGTGACATTTTGCTGAACGTGAACGGCATGGAGTTGACAGGGGTGACACGAGGTGAGGCCGTGGCCAACTTGAAGAACACCTCGTCTCCTGTCGTGCTCAAGGTCTTGGAGATGCGTCCACCAGAGGACAGCATGCAGGAGTGCACATTGCCGCCTTGTCTCACGCCGTCCCCAACAGAGAGCACCAAGAGCCCACTACCTAATGACGATTACTCCCCACTGTGGGTCTCGTGGCTGCAGCTTCCCAGGTAAGCACCCTGCTGTGACCTTAGTCTTCACTATAGATATTTTTACGGACAGTTCACGCAGCTTGAACAGGTCTATTTTTTAACCTCTGCCAGCTGGTGAACACTGACGTTTTGACAGAAGCAGTAGGAAAGAAACTATCATTATTATTTTTTTTTTTATATTCAATACTAATAAATCATTAAACCTGCAAGGACTAAAGGCTTTTATTAATAATATATAAAAGCCTTTTACGTTGTCATGGTAACAGCCTTGCTCTGGCACTAATAAACAGCCACTCTCCTTGCTTATACAAAACTAAAAAGCAATTTTGATGTGTTTTCCCTTTAACAAGCTCATTAGAATGTGGTAACAAGTACTAAATGTTATAAATAAAGCAATGTATCCTTTCACTTATCGATTTATGTACTACTTTAGTTTGGCTTATCGCATAAAATCCCAATAAAAAATTTGTTGTGTTAATGTGGCAAATTGTAAATATTTCAAGGCTATGACTTTTTTTTTTCCATTAAGCTGTGAACCACTGAAGTTGGAAGGTTGGCTTTATTAGCTTTTCTGCTGCATACATACTCTAGAAAGATGTACTGTTTGTAATTGAAAGGTTCAACTAAGAGATTAGTGTGCTTAATCTTCTTCTTGGCTCCTGCAGACATCTCTACTGCTGCAAAGACATCGTCCTGCGGCGGAATACATCGGGCAGTCTGGGCTTCAGCATTGTGGGAGGTCAGGAGGAGGTCAACTGCAATCAATCTTTTTTTATCCGCTCCATCGTGGAGGGAACACCAGCCTACAATGATGGCAGGATAAGGTATATTTAAATACTGCAGCCCATTAAAAAAATATTTCAGATTCTCTTCGATGTGACAAATTCATTAAGAAAGGTTTGTTATGTCTGTCTTTGAAGATGTGGGGACATCTTGCTTGAGGTGAACGGGAAGAGCACATGGGGGATGACGCACACAGCTCTAGTTCGTCTTCTGAAGGAGCTCCGGGGCAGAATCACTCTGACCATCGTGTCTTGGCCTGGCAGTCTGCTGTAACGGTGCTCTAAGCCATCCAGCACCGCTTTATCGGCACTGACAAGGAATGTGGAAGGCAGAACTGTAGACTGGCCGACCACCCTAAGCTCACTGTGTGGGAGAGGAGCTCATGACTGTGCTGTGGCTGTGTGGATACCTCACTGCAGATGGGCTGCAGGACTTTGCCAGGACTTTGCAGGGGTACAGATAAGAGACTGGACTGTTACCAGAAGGTTGACTTGCCCCTACGGAAATTCTAAACTGGCTGAACATTTAAAGGACATTGTCTGCACCTTGAACAGTATCCAGTGAGTGGGGTGGAAGGACTGAATGGAGACAAGACTTGTTGCCAATTTCAATAGATACATATTAGGATATGCGTTAAGCTGGACTCACATTTCTTTACGTAATGTTGGGTGTCTATAAAAAAACCTACTGAACCAAGCACTTGTAATATGTTTCTTCTGTTTGTCGTACGGCCTTTAAACGTAGGCTTTATTATGTTTGTACTGACAGTGGTTGTCATCTTCATCCATTGAGCTGAAGACACGTTGCCAAGTAGTAGTCTGTGAGGTTTTTTTCTGTTGTCTCAGAAGCTATGGCTAAGTTATTGAAAACCACTGACAAAGAAAATGTATGAAAAAAATAAAGGATCAATGTGTTCATAACATGTAAACAAATAACATTTAAATAGGAACATTTGTGGAGGCCTTACTAATTTTCTTACTTTCAAGAAAAAAATTGAGTAGGTTTCTGTGTAACAGTGGATGGCCTGAGGTCTCTTTACTGTGGTTCTGTCTGTCACGCTTCGGCCTGTGTAGTATATCTGATGGTAAAAGGCTCAATAAAAATCATTTGGCAAAAAGAGTTCAGACTTTTCGATTTCACATGGATTAAAACAGCTACAACCAGAAAATTAACAATAAGCAGAGAACTTTGAGGATTATAAAGAGAAAAAAAATCAATTTTACAATCTAAAACCTTTAGAGATAATTCTTTTCAAGCAGATTTGTTATTCATATGCTCATTGAAATATTCATTTCTTTTCTTAGATAGTAGAGTTGCTTTCCAAGGCCTTTCAACATATTTGGCCTTTGCTTTATAGTATCTTGTCTTCCTTTCCTCGCTGTCATTTTTCCCACTTATGTCCCTATGCCTGCTGATACTAAAAGTAAAGAGATAATTCAATGATAGATCTTTTTTTTTTATCATTTCATCTTTACTCTTTGGGAATATGTGAGTTTTAATCCTTGATGTTTCTTTGGGCTCTCTCCTTTTCATCTCTCTGCTTCTTTTTACCAGTGACTCCCCCAATTCTGCGACGTCTCTTCACATGTTCAGTGCGCTCCACTGGCTTCCTTCCTCTCCCTAAAACGAAAAATACAGTTAAATATCATATGGTGCTGTAAAAAAGTATTGACATTCTTACAGATTTCTTCCAGTTTTACTTTTATTGTTTCCAGTATCTCATATCATCAAACAAATATTATAAGGGAAAGTTAGCATGAATAAAAAAAAAATTCATAAAGTGAAAAAAAGGCAAAATAAGGTGACACATGCAAAAAAAGGAACCTCCACCAAAACCTTACAGCTGTTTTGCTTTGTTTGGCAGCAACAACTGCCTTAAGGCACTGGAGGATTCATTCTGGCCCCCTCATCTTGGATTGCTGGTGGGATTTTTTTTTCTCTAAAATTAAAGCATTTTGTTGCAGGACAGCCGTGTGTTTCCAATGTTGTGTCAAAAATCTAAACAAACCTACAAAGTCCCTGTTGTGGGAATTTAACTAAAGTTCTAGGCTAACATCACCATGTTAACTATGATTTGTGGTTCAGCAACAACACTGACCCAAAATGATTCAAATTAATTCTATCTGACAAAACATGCAGAAATAATTGTGCACATATGTCTTATAGAGGCAGACAGTAGACACCACTACAGCCTCTCTCTCTGACATCTAGGCTATTAGGGAAAGTCCAGATTCCTTGGGTTGAGCAATTGAAACAATATATATATATAAATATTAAACTTGTGAACTCTAAGAAAACATTGGACCAATTTCTAAATAAAGAGTTCATTACCTAAAGTGATACTGTAGATATTTCCTAACCAATAAATATTGAAGCGTAGAACAGCCAGAGACTCTGACATCAAACCTAAAAAACTGTCTCAGCCCATACCTTAAACTGGATCTATAGATCCAAAAAAGTAATAGGCTCATAAACATTCAAGTCAAATCAAACATAACTCATACCATGTAGTAAAATTAAAGGAAAGATGTTGTTTTAAAAGACCATCTGGTTTAACCATTAAAAACAACAATTGTTAAGCATACAGCAGGTTTCGAGTGGAGGGGAACTCAAACAAATCGTATTTTATTTGTTAAACCACTGTTTTAATCTGCACTAAGATTTATGCAGTTTTGTGTTAGTGTTTAGAAGAACAGTAAAACGCGTATGTTGTGTGGGTTATATCGATATCCCATAGTTTGAGGCAGCCAAAGAGCATTAGTACAGCATGAGGCCCAGAGAAGACTGTTAGGTTAGGACTTTTAAAACAATGTTATTTGAATTAAATAAGTGACGTGTCTGTTATTGTTAAAGATATAAACACAGTCTTCATTGAGATGAAAAAAACTTCTTTAGATAAGTAAACACCTGACAGAAAAAAAATAAAATAAAATTCCAGCACCTTCACGCTCTTGGTTTAAAAGCTGATAAAATCTTACTGAATGTATTACCTAAGAAAAAGTATAGATGAAGAACTTTCAGATGACATTCAGCTTTTGTTTTCATGCAAATGAGTTTCTTTTCAGTAGGTAGAGTGAACAGATGCAGCTAATGCTGTTCAAATGACAGTCTTTGTTTACTACTGTGTGGGTGAAGGGTAAAAAAATAAACTCAAATGTCATGACAGCTCTCGACAAATGAGAGTTCTGTCATGACAATTATCAGAGAGCCAGACCTTCAGTTGTTTGTGAGCACAGCTGTGAGTTCTCTACTGGGAAAATAAAAGCAAGCAGTTGCAGCTCACCAACAAAAATGATAAGTTCCCACAGTCTGGGATTTAAATAATAAGAATAAGAAAAAAATTCGGTAATTATAAGATCTCACACCAATACTTATTGGTTACAAATTGTAACCAAAATGAGAGCTTAACAAAAACATCAGAAAATCTGCCTCAGAATTCTGATTGGTGCAACTTCAAATATTATATAACAGTACAGGTTAAGACAACTTTCCCAAAACAAGTCAAATGAAACAATTAAAGTCTTAAAAACAGGCAGCATAGTTTTGGATTTACAGTCAACTTAACCTTTAGGAATGGACTCAATTATAAAGGCAAACATCAGCGTATAACTGTGGACAGAAAATGGTTAAATGACTGAATGAAGTTTAAACCGCTTTGGGGTCCTCAGACTTGCTAAAGAGCTTAACAAGCTATTCATTTAATACAAAGAGATAGAGAGAAATTAGATTTAAATCCTCAGTGCATTGTTAAACATGCCTTATTTAGAGTTTTCTGTAATCAGCATAAATCCAGAGCCAAGACTTAAATCTGTCTCTGAGTCATCACTAGTAACATAGAAACAAGCACCATAAATTAAACTGTAAAAATCAGTGAAATGGCTGCAAGGGTCCATAGGCGAACTTTATTTGTATTGCTTTGTTAAACAAAACAAAACAAAAAAAATTTAAATTAAGCTGAGCATACTGTATTTTAAATTTATCCATCCCTTATGCTGGTGAAGATCCTCAGTCATCCGGGTGACAGTCATTCTAAAAAAGTTTAAAAAAAACAATCTTGGTTTCCAAGTTTGAAGACTTTTCCCTTGATACTTGTCTTGTTTTTACTTTATTGAAATCCATCCTTTTACCCATTTACCCATAATCCAATTGGTGGTTGGTAATTGCCACATTTAAAAATAACATTTAAATCTAACAATAACTAGAAAAAAGCAACTGAAACTGAAGCAACAGCATAAACATGTGGTGCATTTTGATTGATTATATGTTTAAATTTAACTCACATAGTGGTAGAGTTTGTGGTGTAATAACCCCTTTTTTTTCAGTAATCTCAACTAAATGGTTTGTTGGTCAGCCTTAAGTTCTAATTTAATAATAGTCAATCATCATTATGTTTCTCATTGTAAGTTTGTACATTGCTACATAATTTGACCTAACTTAATTTTGCATTTTATTATTTAATGTTTGTTGTGTAAAACTTTTTTTAAGCTTTGGTCGATTTGTTTGATAACTCAACATTTTGAAACAGTTCAAGCATCAATGTATCTGTTTAAGAACAATTTTGAAAACAAAAGAGGTTTCCTTAAAGTGATCAGAAGAAAACAAAGATTCAAATCAGTTCCAGGCCTTAAGTCTGCTTGGGGTGGGTTACAATAAGTAATTCCAGTAGTAATGATGTGTGTGCATAAGAAATACCTCCAGGGCATGAACTTAAATAGAAACTACATCAATAGGAACATAAAACAAATGATCACATTCAGCCATTTGAGATCAGTAAAAAGAATTACAATCAAAGCATGCAAAACTTAGAGGTCATATGAATACACTTAAAATGTACATAAATCATTTAAATTTGCCGAGAATATGACAGGCAGAAAGTGTGAAAAACTGGAATCTACAGTCACTTAAAGAGATATTGGAGAATATGGCTAAAATAGGCAAGCGCAATAAGGAGAGAGGCGTGAATGAAAATTCTAATGGACCAGCGAGGGCTCAATGCCTGGAGATGGAGTCTCCAGGGTATGATGAAAAATAAATTGCTGGATAATATCACTAAATTGTTTAGCCTTATTGATGTATGGAGAGAAAATAAAATGGATCACACATTTTATTCTACTTCCCATTATAATCATTCAATATATTTCAACAACATATGCACAAAGTACCACACTGCTGTATAGACAAAAATGGATGAGATGGATGGAAATAAATGTTTCAGTTCAATCCAAAGAAGAATAGTAAAATAAATATAAGAGAAAAATCAATAATAATGGTGAAATATCACCAGGAAATATATTATTAATATTTTCTAGACTGAAAGGCTTCTAGAGAAAGAGATTAGAGAATTCATTATGCAACATTCAACAAAAGCAGATAAGACTATTCTGACTACGTTAAAAAATAGTGACAGATAAAGAGGATGAGATTTTAATAGTGGAAGTTGAAGGATTTCTTACAAAATGGGAAAACAGGGCCAGCTGTTTATTGGCATTTTATCATAGAAAGTCCAATATAACACATGCTTATCTAAAAAATACAGCACACAGTGGGTATGTAAATGATGGCATTGGCATGCCGTAGAGACATAGCGGAAGCATTTGCAGATTACTAGGAAACATGTATGATGATTCTGAAATAGAACTTCATGAATGTGATATGGAATCTTAAAGAAAAAAAGACTGATCATCCATATTTTTCAAAAGAAGAGGCATGAATAATGGCCAGCCTATATCTACATAGAAGTAATAGACTTGGTCAAAACCTTTAAAAATAACAAAATAACAATGAACTGATTCTGTTCATAACTTTTATGGACAGAATTTCTAGGCCCAGCCAAGGTGTTGAGGGGGATGTGTTTCAGTGGCCTTGGGATAATGTCTCTGTTATTTGCAGATGATGTGGTTCTATTGGCTTTATCAGAGTCTGATCTACAGCTCTCACTGGAGTTCGCAGTCCAGGATGAGGATCAGTGCCTCCAAATCCAAGACCATGTTTCTTGACCCGGAAAAGGGTAGAGTGGATTCTCCAGGTTGGGGAGGATGTACTGCCCCTAGTGGAGTTTAAGTATCTTGGGGTCTTGTTCACAAATGAGGGGAAGATAGAGTGGGAGATTGGTATTGAACATTTGTTTTTTGTGAGATCTTGCTAAATAATGGTCTGAAGTTGCTACATCACTTTCACATGATAAAGAAAACAATCAACTGCTGCAGACCAGCAAGCCCAGTCTTCAATCATTTAAAAAATAAATGAATAAAACAGGTATAATGGCAAAAAGAAGGGAAAAACATATAATTAAATTAATCTAACTGATCAAACTGGCTTTATTCCGGCAAGAAAAAAAACAATATAAGAAGAATGCTAAACCTACAGTAGTTGCCATTCAAAATTTCCCCACTTTCCTTGATGGCCCTTTTGGCGGGTCACTGGCTGGTCCTCTACAATTCCTTTTTAAACATCAATATTTGTACTAAAATAATTTTTTCTGTCATGATTTGTGGACATCAACACCTAAAGAGAAGTGTCATCTCCTGGTCAGAGCCTGTAATTCAGTGAAAGGGTGGAGTAAAAAAATATGTAAGGGGGGGGGTTACTCCAGTGGCTGGAAGTTGGAGGGGATTTTACTGGGAGTTGGAGGGAAGTGTGCTGCCATTCAGCTGGTGTTTGACTGGGAACGGCCATTTTGAATGGCTGCTACTGTAATATCATCCACGAAATAAAAGTTTCAACCTATGATGATCAATCTAGACACCTAGAGGCTATTTTTTATTGTCAGACAGTAAAAACTGCTTTTTTCAATAATAACAATGTGTTTAATTGTGTTAAAATCATATATAAAAACTCAAACTCTCTGAATCAGACGTAATGGATGTTGTTTAGATTTTTTTGAATCTAAAGAGAAAATTCAGACAATGGGACCATTTGAGCATCCTGTAGTCAGTACTGAACCATTGGCAGAATCAACAAGACAAAATGAATGGATACACAGTATAAAGGAAGATTAAAGAAGCTTCAATTTGTCAGGATGTCTGACAAATTAAAGTAAATCATTTCACACAGTATCATAATATCTGCTAAACATCCAGCATAGCTGAAAGAAAGGTTGGTTTCTGAATTAAATGGATTTAGAGATTGTTTTTATTTTTGTTTCAGCCTCTTCTAGTGACCATCCCTAACTTACTATTTTATGGCAAAACAGAAAAGATAGAGCTAAAGTAAAAATAGAAAACACTTCTATCCCCGAAGGATAAGAGAGCGTTAAACCTATGAGATTAAGGAACTATTTCTGAGCAGCTCCTATTCTTTAGATAGCGAAAGATGCAGATTAAATACGGTTGGAAGTGGAGCAAAAAACTGCCCAAAAATGCCACAAGATATATAGTTCTTTTAAACAAAAATAGTTAGAAAAAGATGAAAAAAGGACTGCGTGAAGGGAACAATGGAAATATGGTCAACAACACAAATAAATCAATCCTGTCAACCTCTGCTTCTAAAATAAAAAAATATCTAAAGATCTAGATTATACAGAAACTACTACAGATTCTGTGTTTACAAAGTGGAAAATTTGTTATTTAAAACAAATCAACAAAAGGCTTAATACTTTGCAGGAGAAAAAGCATATTTCTTAAAAAGGTTAACAAAAAGCAACACTTTTCATCTCTGATCTGTTTTTCTCTGAGAATCATGAAAAATACATATACTATACCAACTCTTGTTCTTGCTGTGTCAATGTTTTACCAACAGCTTTGCTTTAAGGAGCAATAAGAAAATAAATAATTTTTTCAGATAGAAATAACAGAGAAATAGTGATGTAAAGAGCTGAAGGTATATTTTTAAATGGAATATGGAGAGACCTCAGACAACATCTCTCTGTGTTGTTCTCCATGTGAATAGCTGCTACTCACAGCTTAGCTCCTTTTACCCAAACCACACTTTGAAATGTTTATTTATACAACATTGTGAAACTCTAAAGTTTGTTGGACTAACACACTGATAAGGTTCAAGAGGTTTGAAAAGAAGACACTTAAAGCTGTGACAAAAAGTGTCTGTTTCTTTTCAGACATATTCAGATTTGTAATGGATGAAAGGGCAGCCTATGCAGAAGCAGCAGAGTATTCTGACTTACACATGTTGAGAGATATAGGTTGATATAGGTTGTCAGTCAACTACAAAGCTAACATTGAGACAGCCATGTAGATCTGCATTTTTAGCAGCTCATAGGTAGGCTTATATTGGAGTTAAAGCACAGATCATATACTCATAACTCAGACTACGGGTTGAGCTGCAGCCCCCAGAAAAAGATGGGCATAACATGCATGACTTCATGATAAAGGGAACCGTGTGTCACATTAGGGCCTGAAACTATTTGAACGGATAGAAAACTAAAACAGATGTTGGTTTAAGAATGTGCAGAACCCAAGAAAAGCCCTGAAGCCAGATTGAAAATAACAAAACACAGAATAACAGCTGATGGAAATCAAGACAGCCATTTTCACGTGCTTCTCCTGGCTTATGTTAGAGTTTACCATGTCTCCTACATCTAAAGCAAAAAATTTGAAAAAATGAATCAGTATATAGCGCCTCCATCAATGTTGAAATAAAACATAATAAAACATAAATTTAATTTAAAGTTTAGTTCAACTTCTACAAATTTAAACTGGACGATAATTTCCTTAAACTCACAGAAACGTCCCCTTCTAAACTATCCTTAAATCAGAAAGTGGGCAGTTTTTTAAAGCTAGTAGAAAAGTCTTTAAATTGGATTTACAACTTTTTAAGTGAACTGATACCACATAGATAAATTAATATTAGATGTCACCATTGTCTCTTGCACATCTGGCCACATGTGTGGAGGAAAAGGCTGATAAGACAGACAGAAGCTTTGCCAGCTGGACTGAGCTACATTAATGAGCCAAGGCTGAGATTTACTATCACGTCACAAGTGTTCACCAAATGGTCAATAGAGTGCTCAGCTTGTGCCCACGAAAAAAGGTCAACTTTGTCAAAGATGTATGATGTATCACTTGGTCTTTATTTGAACTTTAGCCACGTGTAATGCATTGATGACAGTACATGTAAGACAGTCGTTTATAACAGCAGTTTAAAACCAATAGCTGAACCTTAAAATCAACTGAGAAACAACCAGTGGGCAGAAACTGATGGCCTTTGTGTGACTCAGCATAAGAAATGCAGCCATAAATCTGTCATGCAGCATCTACACTCAACACTTGAATGAACAATAAGAGTTGCTACCAACAAAGAGACAAAAAGCTCCATATGTTTCTCTTCATTTCACACAGTCATACACAATGACTTCCAGTTCCAAGCTAAAAATACACCAAAACACAGTCATAAATCAAAGTAACTGCAAACATATAAGCTGTGCATAAGCACATGCGTGATACACACGCCACGAAGTCAGATCATGTGAATTGAATTCAGGGCAAACTAGTTAGTAGAGCCCAGATTGTGTGGGCAGCAAACACACAAAGGACCATGAATGCAAAGATATGAAGCAGTAATAGTGAAATCTCCTGAGTATTTCTATAGTGCCTGTCAAACACATGTGACTCCTGTTCTTCCCGTCTTATGTGGTTAGCCTACAGCTTCCCAGCTGTCCTCATGTCCTATTTCCCTCTCCTGACCCACAAGACTGTCCTGAGCTTTAAGTACAATAAGGACTGAGTGATTTAAATACCGGTATTAGGAACAACCATTAGGAACATCCATGAAAGGTGGAACTATTGACTGGGAAGTACTTTAATTATAGCTACAGTATGTCAGTTTGAATAATTTGCCACTCATTTGCATAAGTAATCAAAAGTCAGTTAAAACAAAAGACTGCAGCACATATTTTATGTGAATGCCAAATTGAGGGGATCAATCATTTGTTCTGCCTCAAGCTTTTTCTGTTTACATCTATTTTTATTAGGAAATAAAGGTGATAAACCGAGACAAGTGGGAACCTGATTGCAAAGTTTAAGGATAATGATACGTGGCTTTTAATTATCTTTACAGATTAAAAACTGAACAGTGCAGTATCTACTGTATATAGTGTATAGAATGTATTTATATTTGAATAGCCACCTTTTTGTGAAAGTGCAGGTCCAACTGTATGCCTCTGTCACACTCACACCTAAGGAGAATGTAGAGAAGCCAATAACCTTTTGGACCCATGCGTGCTCAGCTAGAACATGCAAACTTCATACAGAAAGACCCCGGGCCAGGAATCGAACCCCAAACCTTCTTGTTGCAATGCAGCAGTGCTAGCCAATGCATGACCGTGCAGCCTATGTGCAAACCAATTTGGTTAAAACCATCAAAATGAGCAGATTTGAGAGTGGCCATAAAAGAAAGATGAAGTTCAAAGCCATGAAGATTGAGGTCACAATGATAGTTCTTAAAATAATAATTATTATGAAAATACTAAATAAAATACATATGGTGCACCTGATATAAGTAGTCAATCTTAAAGTTATACATAAAGTAGTAAAAATAAAATGATGAAAATAACTAAGAGTCAAGGTTAATATGAACAATTTAAAATACTATCATACTTCTATCAGTCTGCTGACTAATAGAAGAGCAGATTATAATCTATATATTTTTGTTTCCCTCCACCCACTCCTCTTAAAAACGCTAATATACTGCAATACAGTGTAGGAGCTTAACAACTGAATAAAACATAAAGCAATGTTATGTTTTATTAAACCAAAGGAGGAAAATAAATCTTGTTGGAATGAGTGAGAAAAGCACCCAAACCCCCGCCCCCCTGCATGAATGCCCTGCATTAGCAGTGTGACAAAATATAAAAAACATTCAACACCTTTGTTCTGTAAGGCAGTGTTAAACACTGGGGGATATTCTGTGTATTTTTTTTTTTATGCATAGAGGTAATTATGGGAGAATTTATCTGATCATACAGTTCTTTATTTTGAGTAAATGTCTTTTGTCACACATTCAGTACAAGCCTTTGGTCAACTGGTCGGTGTGCAAGGAGGAGGAACTATGAATATATGCATTATAATCGCTGGCTGCTTGCATAGATAATGATTAGATATCAGGTGACTGGTCAATGCTCATTGATGAGTTCAGTGGGAATGTGGGGCATCAGTGTTTGAGGTTATGTGAAGCAGTGCTCTTAATGTTAGGCATCAGGGTAGTAGGGCACTACGTGATTTTTGAAGGGGAAATCAGAGTGACTCTTTTCATCCATAATCCCCAAAGAGAAAGAGGCCTAATCCCTTCCAAGAGTGTGTACATGTAATTATTGCTTGGCTAAAGCTAATACATCTTCTTGTTACCTCATTCCACAGCAAATGTTTAGCATATGTTGGTACTTTTTTCTCCTGGTGTTGCCATAGGTTTCAGCACTTGAAGCTCTTGTGCAATGGAGTGTATTTTTTTTTCACACGGGCTGTATATTTTTCCACGGCTCTCCCTGGGTTTATATTACAGTAATCAATTGATTATCTAAAATAAAAATCCCCTCTCTTATGCTGCATGGAAACAATTTAGCTCAGTTTATATTAATCATTTACATTCTTGGTTTTCTACATTTCCTTTTCGGCTTTGTGCTTTGAACTGAGGATCACCGAAGGTCCTTTAATCTACTTCTCTGAAAAGCTGAGAATCTACTCTTTTCTGATGCCAACATGAATTCAGTCCTAAGTCCAATAGTGATTCAGTTTTTTGTTTTGTTTCCTGTAAATATCCTACTCAGTTTTCCTGTAAACATACACAGATGAGTTGAAACATTTCCTGTCAGTTTTTTTTTTTTTTTTACAAATCAGCTTTCATTTCTTTAATGATAAAATATTTTCTCTCAAAACTTCTTTGGTCTCAAATAAGCTTCTGCAATCAGTGTGAAAATGTTTTCTCTGCAATATATTTATTTTGATTTTAAAATGGTCTTCCCCTTTAAGCTAGCCTTTTTTCTTGAATTTAATAAAAACACAAAAATAACTCCATAATCTTTGGCCAGATGTGCAAGCATAAATTTCTAGTCTAAAGTCTAAAGTTAAGTTTGGAAAAACGACTGTCTTGGTCAGCTCAGTCTCAGTCCAATATAATGTGAAACATGCTTCACTGAAAAACAGTTTCACTGTCTTTTCAGTTGTTTCCTGGCAATGGCAGAATTAGGCATTGATTTACTGGACTGTTGATTTTATCTAGGTTCTAACTAATAAAGAATATGTAAAGGTGGGACGTGATGATGGCCAGGAGGTCTTTTTACCTTACAGACTTGGATTGCTTCATCCAGGATAAAATCTCTTAATGCCAGTACCATAAGCTGCTCAACAACGATAAGAGGAGTTTTATGGCTTTAATGCCAACAAAGACTTCTCAATGCATGTATTAAAAAAGCTCCACATATCACTTTTGTTAAAACGGAAACAATTATTCACTTTTTTTGATGCTCCTAATGTTATAAAAGATTTTTGCTAGATGCCTGTTCCATTTTCTACCAGAAAGAAGTAAAATCATCAGTCAGAAACAAATAATTTAGGGAGTATCTGTATGTAATATATCTCCTATGGTCATTTAATTTCACAGAATGATTTATTCCCTACCTACAAAATCAGCATTCGATGAAGTTGAGGGCTGATCAAAGTTTCCAGTGTTACCGCTGAAACAGAGAATGAGAGAAATCTTTCAGAGAAAGAACTGGAATCAGACATTTACTAAACCATCTCTGTTCTGCAAACAGTTTAACATCTGCCTCTAGCTGTTGATGCAATATTCCTAACTGTCATTGTTTTATGTGGAGTTTCAGATCATTAGTATGATAATGACAAACAGTGTAAGCAAAAAAAATTAAAAGTGAATCAGTTGAAAAGAAAATAGTGCACAACTCTGCAAAATGATCAAAGCACTTCTCCGAAAGCGCAGCAATGTTTTCCAAGTGTTTGAAGCGACTGGCTCATTGTCAAAGCACAGTGTGCGCTCGCCAACCCATGGAGAATGGATGGAGGGCATATTACGGATACTGCTAGATCTTCTGCCCTCCACATGGCTTGGACGCTCAAACTTTCCAACTGAAAACTTCCGGTGCTCTGAGGATGAAGCAAAAGTGTATGAAGCTCATCCAGCGGTGTGAGTCCAAAACATGATGTGCCAAAAATCTAACAGCAAAGGCTTCAAGACACCTGCATTTTATCTTTATTTCTCAGGAATTAACAGATAAAGGATTGCTTATGAATGGAATACAGTGAATGAATTAAATGTGGATTTAGTCAGACATGTGGCTCACAGCAGAAGATTGACAGGAAAAAAATAAATCAGGGCTTTATGTGCCCCAGATCCAATACATACTGATTATTACAGCTATAAAACACATATTGGTTTAATAATTCCTCTCAAAAGACCATATACCTCTAAAACCATGGTTCATGTTGTCTTGTTAGAATCACCATCTTAACTCATCAAGATCACATGTGATAAACCAGAGGTCTCCTAAGTGTGGCTTGAGGACTGATAGAAGCCTTTGCAATTAGTGTTTGTGGCCAAAGACAATGATTTAAGATTGTAACATAAGCTAGGCAGGGGTTAATGGAGATACACTTTTTTTTTCATACAACAGAATAAATTGTCTTTTACATTTTCTGTTATTACTTGTCATTTTACTTTTCTTTTTTTATTTCATTAAATTTTCAGGACCCCAAACATTCAGGAGGCTTTTATTGAGAAAGTCCGTTTCTAGTCCTATCCACTCATTAAAGACGGCAAAAAACACAAAGCATATTTAAAAAAAGTGGGAATCCTATCCCTCTTTGTAATTTACAGTAGACATTAAAAAAAGATTTTTCTAGATCAATAAAACAGAAAATATTCAACCCTAAAACTAAGCTCAGTGCAAGTCAAACAGTGAGACACTTTCTATGTTTCTTTTCTTCAGTTACATAAATATGCATGTTTAGTATATTGAAGAGCAGGAAAAATGCATATAAAAAAAAAAATAATAAAATTGGAATTCATTCTAATTTTGTTTTTTTTTATTTTCTGTTGCCATCTTTTTTCTTCGACAGTGAGAGAGTACTTTCAACATGAAAAAGGTTTGTAGTCAGTTGTGAAAGACAAACACAAACTACAAGAAAGACAGAAACTGATGCATGGTTGTCCATTTTTTTTCTTATGAATGAAACTTTAATAATGCATACAATTTCATTAAACCCTATTAAATTGGATACCCCTGAATAAATTCAGTTTAAATAAATACTGACTAAAAGACCAAGAAGATCACACAGACAACATAATATTATAATGGAACCATATTTTTTTCACCTAAACCTAGCACAATGTAAATTTACTAGAATATATGTGGGGCAAAGATCAACATTTGGTTTTACATTATTGTAAGCAGGCGACCAGCTCATGCCAGTAAAACCTGGTGTTTCTCATTTCCTACAATGAAAGACTGGGCAGCTAAAGGGAAAGCTGGAACAAAACTGTAAACTATGTACATGTGTGTCTAAAAATAACAGAAAATAAAAATAAAAGGAAAAAATCTAAAGGAAATGATTCATAAAGTGCACAGGAGATGGCTGGCAGAGTTTAAAGGAACAGTAAGTCTCTGGAGGATGTGAGGATTTGGCAGCTGGATTCCGATGTGAGAAGAAAAACATTTTCAGGACAAAGTGCAAAAGTGAATTCAGGAACACGTCAGATACAGCAAATTAGGAGATAGGGAAAGAACAGGAATTAGGAAAGGAAAAAAAGATAAAGACACAGGAAGCTTTAGAGACAGACAAACATGTAGAGATTGAGACAAGCTGCACGCGGACAACATCCAAAAGAAACAAACCTTTCATCAAACAAAACTGAAGAGGGTCTAAATTGTGTCTATATAAAAAAAATGAGGGAGTTTGGGGTACAATGTGGCTCACTTTTGATCTTAGCTGTATAAATCAAGGGTCAAAGTGTGGGAGTCTGAAGACAGTTTGTGACATGGATCAGAAGGACATAGTGAGCGATGCCTCGGATCCAGATAAACAGGAGGCTTTAGGCATAAACAAGCTTTTAATCTGATTTCTACCTTATTTGGCTATTGTTTCAGTTACAGGATGAGCAACAGCATACACAGAGAAATATCACTGAGCTAAAAAGTCAGAGTTTTAATGTCTTATACTTTAGAGCCCAACAAGATACTTTGACTTCATCAGAAATCAGTAGATTGTTTTTTTTGTTGTTTTAACTTATCTTTTTAATTGCTCCTTTCATCCAGGCCAAATTTCCCAAATTCAGATCAGCTGCTTCCTTTTCCTGGTACTTTTCCTATCTCATCCACAGTCTATCATGACCCTTCTCTACAGTCTGGTCTCTAAAATAATACACGCTCATGAACTCATGAACTCACCTGCCCAGCATGCTAGAGGAGGACACAGGTTGATACAGCTGGAAAGAGGAAGCTGTAAAAACAAAAAAAGAAAATAATCAGCATCAAGGCATCAAACTATTTCATCGTACTGGTTGCATTTGAAAGCCATTTCTGTTCAGTGGAACAGTGGGTAGCACTGCTGCTTTGCAGAAAAAAAGGTTTGATTTCCGGCCCGAGGTCTTTCTGCATGGAGTTTGCATGTTCTCCCTGAGCATGCATGGGTTCTCTCCGGGTACTCCGGCTTCCTCCCACAGTCTAAAGGACTGTTAGGTTAATTGGCTTCTCTAAATTCTCCTTAAGTGTGAGTGTGTGTGTGAATGGTTGTTTGTCCTATTTGTGTTGCCCTGTGATGGACCGGCGACCTGTCCAGGGTGTACCCTGCCTCTCGCCCATAGACAGCTGGAGACAGGCACCAGTAACCCTTGCGACCCAATTATGCATGACAGAAAAAATTGTTTAAGTTCTCAGTGGCTCTTCATAGGAAAATATTGAATTTAATTTACTTAACCGGCCGAGGCAGGAAATAAAAGCTTTAAGGAGAAGCACTAATTAGTGGCTGTTGAGGGCCAGATAATTTGCTCCATGGGCCTTGAGTTTGACACTATTAAACGTAGAAAAACAAATAAGTGCATTTTCAAGTTTTCAGACTTTAAACAGAATACACGATTTAAACACACACACATTCTTCATGCGTATATAGCTCAGAAGTTTCATTAATCAGGATCTAAAGGTAAATTTAAATATCATTTTTTGGAAACATTTATATAATTGAATTATTTACAGATTATACAACCCAAACCTGCGGTGTGAGAAGGACAGCACTGCTTATGTCAAAGTGAAGTGGGAAAAGGAAGGTAATCTAACACTTCCAAAGGAAATTTGGGACCTTATCTATTAGATTCAGTGAATGATGAAAAAATGTAAACATGTGGTGTGAAATATGTTGGAAAAGCATAATAAGATTTGACAAACCCCCTGTTCAGAAAGGACATCAGGAAGGGGGTACCTGTTGGTGATGACGAGGAAATGGATCCAACTATTTCCATGCTTTTTGGAACGTCCGTCTTACACGTTTCAAATCAATTGACAGATTATGTTCTGATCTGTTTCTTTTAACCTTAAAAAGCATATTTTTCTGTTACATATCAGTGGACAAACTAAACTCTAAGGATAAAAGACTTTTGTAAATTTTAATAACCTGAGGACTGGATTAATGCAGTGAAAGAAATCAAGGTCTTGGATATTTTTCTTATCTTTTTCTGTCACAAAGTAAAGCGACACTTTTCACAAAATATGCTTGTTTCGTGTACTCTGTCCTGAAATTACGGTAGATATCTTAAGGGCACCACAGACTGGCATCACAGAATTCACCTCTTATTTCTGTGGTCTGGTAGCTGGCCTCCACTCCAGTTTGAAGTTTGAGCTTCAGCACAATGTATCCAAATGATGCTTGAACAGCGCAATATGGCATTTACCAGGTGCATAACCAAATTAAGCCATTATAGCCATATATCAATGCTGACCAGTGAAACTTCAATTAATATAAAAAATATTTTTTAAAAAAAGCAAACAACAACAAAAAATTTCAATATATGGTATAAAATGTCATTGGGGAATTCAATGAGAAGCAATCAAAGAACTACTGTATAGTTTTCAATCCGAAAACTCCCAGAATTGTGGGACCCTAATCAAGACATTTCTAATATTATTGGCTGAATACTGGATCAAAGCATTTAAACCAAGTAATATGGACATAGAGAGGGCATGTTCAACATGTGCATGCTGTTACAGGTTCAAGTCATTTCTTTCTCCAAACCATTTCCTGTCTATGGTAAGAAAAATACTACAAAATAATACAATTGGTGGTCTATAAAAAAAAAAACTGTAAAGAAAACAACAGCTTGCTAAAGAATGTCGGTGCCTTGAATATATTCATATCATATGGTGATTATTTAAGATTTTACCAAATAGCGCACACTGCAGGTGTAATCAGTGCTAGATCTAGTGAGCGAAAGGGAATGAAAAGGTCTTTGATAAGACAAGTAAGGATATCCCACAACTTTATAATAATATTTTATTTAAAAACAGTTTAAGTGTTATTCATTTTTTATTAACAAAATATTGTAAGGCTTTTATTGTGTACAAGTTAAAGTATTAAAATAAGAGCAACAAATGTGGCCATTATTAAGCATCAGCTCCAGAGATCACTCTCTTCACGGTTAATGGTCTAACTTATGTGCACAAATTTTATGAGAGCTAGCAAAACAATCAACCACAAATTACACACTCAACTTGCTTTGAACAACAGCTTTCACACAAAAGAGTTGAGAATAAACACATGGCAAAAACACATTAACATCTGGATACTATGCTTTCAGGGGGGGTTTCTAATAATGACCCCTAACGTGAGAAAAGCTTAGTGCAGCTTTTCAAGATAGAGGACAATTAAGTAGTTAAAACAGATGGAATAATGATATGAGCCATTGCACAAATCCTGTACTTTGCCCAGAGGACCAAGCTAACCCCTAATGTAACAGAAAAAAAAACAATATATATATCTATATATATCTATATATATATATATATAGATATACATATATATTTTTTTTTTTTCCCCAAACAGAAGTGCCATACAGTTGAGAGAACAAGGACACAAGATCTCTGACATATGGTAACACACAGAAAGAAAATGTGTTTTCAAACTTCTAAGTCTTAGTCACAAAAGCCAGAAGTGAAGGGCTGGAGGGCTTCAGGTGATCGCTTTAAAGACCGCAGACAAAAAGATCGTGTTGTGATTCATCAGATACATGCACCTGAGAGCCGACTCATCACAAGATGAAGTCACTGCATAAAACACCTCATGAATACTAAGCTACATGTTTATTCACCATTAAAAAGAAAATAAGCAGTGCGTGCTTCATACAATGGGGCACAGAAATAAACATGCATTTACAATAAACACCAGCTTGTCTACACAGATGCCTTCAAGGTTAGCATGAGTAATTGTTTCTACCTGCAGTGAGTGTTTGATAAGGACTGTACTTTTATGCTTGGCAGCATATGAGAGAGTTAATAGCTAAGGGCTAATGGCTGCCGACTGTGTTTGCGTGACTTTGTCTCATGCTAACGTTTCACAGAGGTGCAGGCTGCAGACTCTAAGATGGAGCTGATAGTTCGCTGTAGACCAATGGGTGCTCCTTTCCAGAGCATAAGAATATGCTTCTACAGTAGATTATGGTGCCCTTTATTCTTCAGCCTGTAATATTTATCTTTTAACCTAACTGATTGCACATACCAAAGCAATTGTTTTCCGATAAAAAGACGGATAATACTTTACTGTTAAATATCAACACATTTTAATAAAACACTTGAGAATTAAAAAAAATTGAAAATTCACTCAAACTCCCAGTGCTAACATTAGCGTTTATGCAGCATAAATCAAATTGTTAAATTCACTACCTGAGCGAGCACCACTCAATATCAACAGCTGTGCTGCAAAGATAAGCATAACTTTCAGGTCTGTGGAATATCATTTTCTCCATCTGAACATAAAACACTTGGTCCTGTCATTATGTACAAGGCTGATAAGGCTACTGCTACAAATAAATGATATGGATACTGTATCCTTTTCATCTCATAGATGGTTTTAATAAACTCAGTGCTTATCTGTTTAAACAGTGTTTCTCTCCTCGATGAAGCCACTAACTGAGCTACTGCTACCATTAAGTATGTGTACTTTCTCCTTTAGCATCAAAATTGCCCTTGCAGCAGTAATCTGTATTTCTCTGTTGCTTTTCCTAAACCCACAGCTAGTCACAGCAGATAGCCTGTAAAACTTTGTTGGGTCCTACTGGAAGTTACTTCCTATATAAATAGCAGTTTTTTTCCATTTTTCACACAGAAGGAGAGATCATCTCTTGAGGTCTGTGGATTATAATATATATGGCAACGCATAGTAATGCTTCACATAGTGCTGCTGTATTGATAAACTAGCATTGAGGCTTAAAACGAAAAAAGGGGAAAAAATCACGTTGATATTTTTTTGCACAGCGGGATGTAGCCAGAACCGTTAATGTGCCCGCCGCCCTGACTGTTTATTGAGCCAGACCACAAACAGCTTCGTCCAGAAACAGACAAGGCTCAGATGGTTATGCCAGTCACACACATAGGACCAATCTGGAGACTGTCAGGGTTCCGTGTTTTGTGCTCTGCTTATTCTCTTCCACAGGTGGTTTTTGTTGACAGGTGGGCGTGCTCCCACACCTGCAGCTTCTTGAGGCTGGTCTGCTGAGCTCAAGAGGAGCGTTCAGTCAGCTGAAGGACGCCAGAGTGCTAAACCGTTGTGGTATGCCTAGGGCTCTGTCCTGTCGACAGATCTCTGAAACCTGATGTTTTGAATTCCTGATCCTAACCTGTCTCCTGTCTCCCTCAGTTCGTTGAGCTCTGGTTTGCTCACCTGCCGGTCTCCATGCTCTGAAGACTGGTCTCTGAATCCCTGCTGCTCAGATTCTGCTCTGGCGTTCCCCTCGAGCCCCCTCATTGCTACCGAGCCAGACAAGAGATAACTTTCCTGGATTCACACTGGTTCCTTCAGCTGCTCCTCGAACCTGCCTCTGCAGTGCAGTGCTGCTCGGGCCCCCGCCTACAGTAAGTCCCACCTGTCGCTCAGCTACCTCCTCCCATCAGAAAGCTGTGAGTTACAGATCCCATTCCTTCACTCACCCTCCCTGGATAAGTCATCCGTACCTGGCGGTAAGCAGAGCAGCAACAGAGCAGGTTTCTTTAGCTTTTTCTAGTCTTAATCAGTTTCTTCTTTCCTCCCGTAGAACCCAAAACACTGATGTTCCAAACCTCGCCTGTGGCTACCGTTCAGAAACTGCTCCTTGTTTACCCGTCTATGTCTGCATGTGGGCCAAACTTCTTAAAACCATGACAGAGACTGTCTCCAAAATTCCCAAGAACTTGGAGAAGGCGAGCAGCATTGCAAAAGCTAATGCTACTCTTAGTGTGACAAATTTACACCCATAGTTGCAACAATAGAGCCAATTTAGGTTAGTGGTGCGCAACATGGAGGCATACTGCAAACTTCCTCATGAAAAATACTTC
This sequence comes from Cyprinodon variegatus, assembly GCF_000732505.1. Taxonomy (NCBI): domain Eukaryota; kingdom Metazoa; phylum Chordata; class Actinopteri; order Cyprinodontiformes; family Cyprinodontidae; genus Cyprinodon; species Cyprinodon variegatus. The sequence continues at coordinate 740,062 of NW_015150796.1, forward strand.
ACAGAGAAATAAATCCAGTAACCTTACTATCAAATCAAGGCAACCCTGGAAAAAGTTAAGTAGGTCAAAGTTCAAACTGTCATACAGACATAAAATAAAATGTTTTGTTTTTTAAAAATAGTCTGATGTTCAAAAAGCCTTCGAATTTTTCTTAAGTAAAGTCAGAGGAACTGAGTTAATGGGTGACTTATTTACAAATCTGACCACAGATGAAGAGAAAATTAATCTTGCATGGAAAAAAGCATTAAAATGTAAATAATTGAAGAATCATGGCACTGATGATCAAATCAAATTGACAAAGAAATAAAAACATTGATGCTTCCACAAAGGCACCCTTTGTGGAATAGTCCTTATTTTTACAAAGTAAGTGACTTTATGCCACCAGGATGGTTCCCTAACATACATAACATTTCACTAGTTGTCTGTATAATCTGAATTTCACTGTATTATATTATGACCAGTATCAAACTAAGCATATTTGATTTCATTACAATCCATATACATGCATATCCTTAGAACGCTGTGAGTAATTCAAATGTAATACCTGTATGAAATTGGGTACAAATTTGTTCGATAATTGGGTTGAGAAAATACAGTTGTGTGATACAAAATCACCCAGACCTCTACATCATTCAGTGCTATAGTCGGATTTGGTAATTGAGCATTGTCAGAAACTCAATACAACCTTTTCATGAACTATTTGAAAGCCATCAGGAAAACAGTAAACATCTAAATCACAACCGCCACGCTCCTGTTCACTGATATATTCTGCCTTATACTGTTAAAATCCAAAAGATTACGCAGCTAGCATGTTCTCTTTATATCTTTATCTTTTTATATCTTCTATATCTTTATATTTATATCTTTATATATATATATATATATATATATATATATATATATATATAATTTATTTTTTTTGCTGTTAGCTTTTCATCTATTTTGTGGTTTCCGTTAAAGTATTTTTTACATACATTTTTTTAAAATTCCTAAAAAAGATATTTTCTCATAATTGTTTTTTAAATATTTTTTAAACAACAAAATTATTACAAATTACTTAAAATGAATGTGGTATTTTATTGCTGGTGGTCAAAGGGCCCATTGACATCATACATGTCAGCTGTCACATACGTACAAATGTGTAAGTGACTGATGAAGCGTTGGACTTCTCAGATTTGATGAAAGCCTTATACAAGTGCAGGTCGTGTACCATCATATTTATCATTCCTTTGCTTCGTTCAATGTCTGCTGCAAAAATGGAACACATCAAATCTCACCATTAATGCGTGTTGTCAGAGAACATTTGGTGATCTTGTAGCCTATTTAGAAAAAAACATGGGCTTAGCTAAGGTTAAGCTCTGTTACTGACCATAGTGACCTACTAACCAGCTGAAGGAAGCTGAAGCTGCAGAATTGCATCCTTAAGCTCCTTAGTTCAGCTTGAATTCTCTGTTGAACGTATAACTGATAGGAGTTGAGCCTCAGGTATAAACTTATAATGACATAGTTCTCCAGCACAATCTGCACCTAACAAATCTATTTGGCATCTGATGTGACCTCAGTAAAAAATATTATCAACAGTGTTTTTATCTGCCCCTTACCCACAGCCAGTCTGCTCAGCACATTTTTCATGCTGGGAATATGCAGACCAAGCACTTTGTTCCCTTTTATTTATTTATTTATTTTTTTTTTCTTTTGTAAGGTCTATTTTTATCACGTTAGCCATTTGCATTTGAGAGAAGGTTGTGACTGTAACTTAAAGAACATGAGTAGCCTACACAGAGGAAAGCGACAAATATACACTTCAAAGCAAGAGTTTTCTGTTCAAAGCTGCAGACAGCAGGATGTTTGATATTTTGCTTGCATTACCAGCCCGGGCATGGCTTTGCTGCACAATATGGGGCTCACAGGATGAGGGGTAAGAGTTGGGCCCAAGCTGATGTTTCTATTTTGGGGCCTTTGAAGAAGAAAATATGTTATGTCCTTAGCTGTTCACTTTCGCCAGGAAGTCCTTCTGGATTTCTATCTCATTCCCTTTAAAAGCCAAGAGGAAGTCCTCTGACAGACAGACCTGATGGACCCCCTCCTGGATACGGCTAAAAACACCTGGCTGAATACAGACCTGATTTGAAACCATATAACTCATCATAGTCTGCTGCAAGCACACACACATGCACAAATGCATGTATCAGTCTTCACTTCTCTACTTGGGCTGTATATTTGGATATGAGTTGCAGGTTAACAAAACACCCTCAGAGTGCAATGAGGCATTTGTGCAGCTGCATGACGAGGGGTGGTTCCCCTAAGGCCCCATACATCTAAAAAACCTCTGTGTTTGATGTAGATATGATTCATCTGCTCCTAAATTATATGAAATGTTTACGTTTATACATATATAATTTATTAGCAAATGGTGAAGCATGGTGACTTACATTGTGGAGGCACAAAGGGGAGCAGAGTGTTGACATTCAGTGAATGATGCAAATCGAAATTGGCAACATTGTTCTTCTTGTGGGTAATCCCACCAGCCTCCTGTCATGCAACAAACACAATCAAATTACAAACAACACAATCTACAAACAGAAAACTAAAATGTTTGACTTTAGTTACTGTATCATGTTGGTCATTCACAAATAACTACAAAACAGGAAGGGTTAGTTTGGTTTAAATCAAGGGGGAAAGTTTTTGTCTTACTTAAGTTGAAGGGAAACCTTTTGTGTCTACTTTTTGTGGCAAAACAAGTGAAAATACAATTTAACAACAAAAAAAGGAAACTCATTCATACAAATATATTGCTAATATTGGTATTGGAACCTCTGTGTGTCTATCCTGCAGCACTTTATTATTAAACAGGAGTGGGGTAGGAAATACTGAGGCAACTTTTACTTAGTTAAGAGTGTTAGGTATCTTCCTTGAATTGCCTGCAGCCTTTTTAAGGGTGGTCAAATTGAAACTAAAAAATGTAAATTATCTTCCTCATTTTAATACCTATGAACCTTTCAAAGACTCGGAGTGCCCTATTGTCAGGTTTAGTTGATACTTGTTGAGGACCCAAATGCAGAAATGGAACGCAGAGATGGTTTCTTGCAGATTTAATGATGAAGTAGACGGTAACAGAAACATAAATCCAGAAAATACAGGCAAGGAACTCAGAAACAAAAACTAGGAGAAGCTCAGGAGATCCTTATATAAAGAATGAAGAAAATTCAGCACCGAGTAACTGCAGAGGGGGAGTATATAAGGACGACAGAACAATGAATGGTGTAATCAGCTAATTGGAAGCAGGTGTGGACAGAAGTGGCTAGAAACACACTTTGGAGAAAGGAAAAAGGGACTAGGGGGCAACAAAGAGTAACCAGGGAAAAAACAAGGGCTTAATTGTGACCAGAAAATAACTTAAATTAAACTAAAGGGGAATACAACTAATGACTACAAACTGAAGGATGACTAAGGGGAAAGCTAGAGGATAAGGGAAGGCACTGGGATAAACTTAGGATAACTATGAAGCCATAGAAACCTAACCAAAAGATAACAGACAGTGGTACTTTTAATTACTATGTTATTAACAGTGTATATTTCATTAGACGGTTGGTAAAAAATGCATATAATATGTTTCAAACTGCAATAAAGATCTTAAAAGAACAATGTATTTGAGTATTTTATTTTTTTACACTACAACTTAGAATTATGGGTAATCCAGAGCATAGTCCCCCTATGGGGTGTTGTACTTCATATGGGGCCCACCCCGATAATGTTGCTTTTGGGTCTATTATTGCGTCGCTACCCCATTGATAGGACCTGAACCCAATCGAGATGGTTTCAGGGTGAGTTGGACCGCAGAGTGAAGGCAAAAGGGCCAACAAGTGCTAAGCATCTCTGGGAACTCCTTCAATACTGTTGGAAGACCAGATGACTACCTCTTGATCTCATCAAGAGAATTCCAAAAGTTGGCAAAGCAGTAATCGAAGCACAAGGTCGCTACTTTGAAAAACCTAGAATATAAGACATATTTACAGTTGTTTCACATTTTTTTGTTAAGTATATAATTCCATATGTGTTAATTCATAGTAAATTGTAAATTTTGTAAATCAAAAATTATTATAAATATATACATTTTAAACAATATTACTGAATGTATAAAAATTCTACTTTTATATATGTATAAAACTTGTGTTAAAATCTCATATTTTTTAGCTATCCATATTTTTACTGTTTGCACTTATTTTCTTATTTCTCTCTTTAATATCTATTTAGCAAATGATTATAACATTGTTTTTGATTGAAAGATTTTTATTTGGTTCTATCATGACTTAATAAGTAAAGGTTAACGGTTGTAACTAGATGGTTGTGACAAAAGAAGGCAGAGGAACTGCATCCTTTTTTAGTGCATGAAGGGATTTAGAATTTTCTCTTTTATTTGCCACCCATCCAAAGTTATAAATAGCTTTAGAGGGTGTCTTTTTCCCTTATTAGACAAACACACATTACCTGAGTATATTTGGCAGCATTGCTGCCAAAAAGGCACGCTTCCGCTTTGCTTCTGCTCCCAGCTCTGCCTCTTCTCCTTGTACATTTAGCTTTCTTTCTTCTGTTGATCATGTAATAAAAGGCACATTAGCACACAGTGTGGTCGAACATTTACGTAACATTTATGCAATACATCACTAAAAAGTTGGTCACCAAGGCCTTCTTGAATCCTCTTTCCAATTAGGCTTAAATCATGAGCATATGGTATGTGGATGTGCACTTATTTTAAAAGCAGCACATTAGTTTGGCCTAATCTCCCTCCCACTGCCCCTATATCAACCCTCCACTGGTCCATTAATGCATTAAACCTCCTTATCTGAGTCAGTTTGCCTTTTTCTTACTACAGTCTTTTACAAAACTCCAACCCTCCTAATCACACATACACTTTCTAACACACAACCTGACAGAAGACACACATGAGAAACACACACACTGATGGGACACTAACCTCTTTCTGTCACTGGAACTCAATCATAGGGGTGGGGGGGGATATAAAAACTCCTAGCTAAAGCTTTGTGCTTTTTAAAATTCTGTGCAATTTGTTTCCCAACATTTCTTTGGACTTGGAGGTAAAACTGGAGAAAAATGCAAAAAAATAGGTAATAATAGGTAGCGTCAGTGAGGAAGATGACAGTATGGCTTTCTGCATCCCCTCTGGTCCTGCTTTGTTATATAAAGTGAGGTAGATTCATGACCCTCCATAGCACTCAGATTTACATGACCTCTCCTGAAGGGTAACCTTGCCGATGGTTAAGAGCATCATCAAGAAACTCTTATTGAATAATATGTACTGGCATTTCATCTAGGCTGATACTGATGCCTGTGGTTAGCTTCTTCACTAATTTTAAACTAAAGGACAAGTAGTGTGGGGGGAGATTTTAGTACGATCATTGCCAGGAAACACTATTGAATCATTATATGCCTGACTGAGTGATATTTAAAATAAAAGGTTAACCATGTAGAAGTTATTGCACTTTACTTAAGAAACACTGTCCGTTAATGCCAATTTAACCTTGACAGACTGACACAGAGAAAAGCTGTTATTAGAAAAGTTGTATTGACATGAATAAAATAAATTCTTTGAGACATTGATGCTTTGAATTGACATTTGCTTGGATTAATAACCTAGGAGAAGGATTAACCTCTTAGACACTTGATCTTGTAGGGGCGAGGGCTGAGGACCCAAATTTGGGTCCTCATGTTAGTAGTCTTCCCCAGATACAATTCACCAAATCTGGGAGCTTGTTAGGTACTGTTTCATTTTATTTTTTTTGCCTGTTTAGGATCTGGTAACATCATTGCTGAGTAGGGGTAAAGTATGATATGAAATAAGAATATATGTGCTGAGGGGGAGCAGGAAAAAGTTAAATCTAAAGTCTGACTATATTTAAACTAAGGACCAGAATTACCATGGCCACTAAAACTAAAATATAAATGCACTATTTAAAAATTATTTTAATTTTTCCCAAAGGGAAAAATTAAAATAAATAACCTTAAATCAATCATGAAGTCAGTGTTGTTTATCTCTTGTTTCTCCTGATGCAAACTGTCATTTTATGGGCAGTTATCTTCCTGTTCCCTAATCCTGTGTATAGGATCTGTGACCCAAAGCTGGGAAACAAAAGGAATGTGTCTCATCTGCATAACCTAATACAGTGATCTGACAGCTTTGTATAACATACCCTCAAAGCTATGAATTTTTGTTTTTTCTGTTGTTGTTTTAACTTTGGAAATTTATTCACAGCTTTTAATCTCACCACGGTAGGAGCTGGGAGCTAGCAGAGAGCAGGTGACCATAAGGGGACTGCCTGCATCAGAACTACCCTGATGAATCTGAACAGTAAATATTCACTATCCAACTTAAACAACTAATTCATTAAGTTGTTAAGTGCTTGTCTTAAATCCTTTTTCTTGCCTAGAGAAGAAAAAAAAATAATCTTCAGGCAAGCTTTGTACCAGATCAGACTAACACCTTTCTCCTCTCTGCTTCTGTCACTGTCTCATTAGGTTAGGACCCTGCAACCGTTATATTCTCCCATATACAATTATACAAACATACAGTATACAACAGTTACAATATAAAAAATATACATATTTTCATTTTCTGTATTTTTTAAAGTTATTCATATTTATTTTTGTCTCCTAATAATTTCTTTAATCAGTTAAAGTCACACAGTAAAAGTTAATAGCAGCACTATTTTTTTGTTTTTCTGTTAAAAACAGAACGGGGTCACAGTTCATGTCAAACGCCTAACAGAACAAATGTCAGAATTAAATTAAAATTGACAACCCCTGGATTTACTTGGATCATTTTACTAAATATCTATTTTGTAAAACAACAATAATTTGCTGAGCACAGTACTAAACAGAAACAGCTATTTCAGTGCATCTCCTGCAGCTGTAATGCAGCTGTAAGGCAGCTGTAATGACAGTACTCAAGTTGAGTGGAATAAATGACCATCCCCCCATACCTGAATGTGTACAATTTCTACTATGTACAGTATTAACAGTAATTGCAATAATATCACCCTAGCAACATTCGGTTGGCTGTGGGCTTACAAGTAGCCTGAGCAAAATAAATAGATAAATAAATAAATATGAAGCTGATCCCAGTTGGAAATTTGTCACTAACTATGTAGGGGAAATGATAGCCATGCTTCTCCTGGAACTGACTGCAGTTCTATTGTAAGGTGCCTTGGTCAATTTCAATGACCGGCGTACCTGACATGCATACTGATTTAGGTTAATAGACTATGTAAATCAGGCAACGTATGCTTTGAAAAAAAATATATATATTCCACTATCCCCCTTCTTTTTCTACAACTAGACTACTGTGTAACACTGAATGCAATACTGTTATGATGGATGCACAGTCAGACCAAACGCATCTCACTGACCTGCTGGATTTCTGAGATGGTCTTCCTGATGCAGATCGCCGAGACGCTGCTTCTTCATATTCAGCCTGCTGCCTCTGTAGTCCAGGCAGTAACACAAAAGTCACATTCAAAATGTTTCTTTCTTTTCCAAGAAAATAATTTCATATTTTTATCATTATTATTCATAATATCTTACCATGACTTTAGTAATATGTCTTTGAAAGGCTTGTACTTTATATTGCTTAGCGCAGTATGCCCTCCAGCTTTCTTCATCAAAACCATAGTTAAAGTAATTAGAGATATCAGCCCCTAAAGTAAAGAAATGTTACCAAGTTAATATCTGTATGGATGGTTTAACTGGTGCAAAATTTGTTGTCATGTAGATTATATACAATAACCGATTTACCTGGTCTCCTCCATGGCTTCTCCTCTAGAGGCCTCATATTCTGGTATGGCTGCTGAGCATCATAAATATTCTGAAAAACATCCTTGTCTTCTGACAGGGATTTTCACATTTTAGGAAAACATAAAGGTTTAACTGATGAATATATTTTTAATGAGCATGCTGAAGACTAAAGTAAAAAAAAGTGTAAAGTAACAAAGTATTTGTATTTGACACCTCTGTTTATAAGGTCAACTGTTTGAAGGCTAAAAACAAATTGCTTAATTTCTTTGAAAATGTCGGATTTTTATGTTTTTATTTCATTTGTCCTCCTGGTCATCTTTAAAATGTTAGTAAAAGCCTTACCAACTGCATCTGTTCCCGTTTCAGAACTGCATACCGGATACACAAGTGTTTGCCCAGAGCTGCAAGAATTCACATGATATAGCTGTTATCTCTATGGGAAGAGCCAAAGGCCTAATTCCAAATGGTGCTTTGAAATGGAGGACCAATACATCATACCTCCTGCCTCCTTTACCAAAAACAATCTCTAAGCTACATCTTGACAGAAGTGGATTCCTGACAAACACTATAAGCTGATGAATATGTCCTTCAATAAAACAAAACCTACTACAACAATCTAAAAATAGACATTTTATACATGATTCATATGCATAGCCTCATGACTACAGTTTAAGAAACATCAGCAGTTTTGTTATCACTGACCAAAATTCTGCTTTAGATTTCCAAAAAATGATTCTCTATATTTTTAATTTCATTCTTCTTGTGTAATTCGAACAATTATCTTGCATGCATGGTAAACCACAGATAATTCTGAAGTGCTGATGTTATTTTACTATTTACAAAGAATTTTAAAATAATGAGTAAAAATTTAAATTACCTTTTAAATCTCAAAATAAGATTCTAATTTCTGCTAAAATTATAATTTTAATCAAAAGCTAAGGAATTCTTTTATATTCTAAATGTCTTATTTCTACCACAGATTCAAATGTCATTTTAAGTGCACTTCAGGCAACAGTTAATCTGAGGCAAAAAGCCTTGAGGAACCATTCAACTGAAATTATTAATGCTGCATTTTTACAGTTGTTTGGATTCATATATCTAGCCTATAAAAAACTGCTTCCTCTCTGGCAAAAGGTTTAATGAGCATTATATATATCTATAACATTCCAACATATCCACTTCACAGTGGTGCCACGGCAGCAAAGTTCTTCAACTTTGCTGCC
>NW_015150796.1:751141-754052 GCF_000732505.1 Cyprinodon variegatus
CACCGCTGACTCACTGCCGGAACTATTCCTCAGCTGTGCTGCCGTGGCATCACTGCTGACTCACTGCCGGAACTATTCCTCAGCTGTGCTGCCGTGGCAGCACCGCTTACTCACTGCCGGAACTATTCCTCAGCTGTGCTGCGGTGGCAGCACCGCTGACTCACTGGCAGAACTATTCCTCAGGTCTGCTGCCGTGGCAGCACCGCTGACTCACTGGCGGAACTACTCCTCAGCTGTGCTGCCGTGGGAGCACCGCTGACTCACTACCGGAGCTATTCCTCAGCTTTGCTGCCGTGGCAGCACCGCTGACTCACTGGCTGAACTACTCCTCAGCTGTGCTGCCGTGGCAGCACCAATGACTCACTGGCGGAACTATTCCTCAGCTGTGCTGCTGTGGCAGCACCGCTGACTCACTGGCGGAACTATTCCTCAGCTGTGCTGCCGTGGGGGCACCGCCGACTCACATTTGGAACTATTCCTCATCTGTGCTGCCGTGGCACCACTGCTGACTCACTGGCCGTACTAATCCTCAGCTGTGCTGCTGTGGCAGCACCGCTGACTCACTGGCGGAACTATTCCTCAGCTGTGCTGCCGTGGGGGCACCGCTGACTCACTACCGGAACTATTCCTCAGCTGTGCTGCCTTGGGAGCACCGCTGACTCACTGGCGGAACTATTCCTCAGCTGTGCTGCCGTGGGAGCACCGCTGACTCACTGGCGGAACTATTCAACAGCTGAGCTGCCGTGGCACGACCGCAGACTCACTGGCGGAACTATTCCTCAGCTTTGCTGCCGTGGCAGCACCGCTGACTCACAAGTGGAACTATTCCTCAGCTGTGATACTGTGGTAGCACCGCTGACTAACTGCCGGAACTATACCTCAACTTTGCTGCCGTGGCACCACCGCTGACTCACTGGCAGAACTATTCCTCAGCTGTGCTGCCATGGCACCACCGCTGACTCAGTGGCGGAACTATTCCTCAGCTTTGCTGCCGTGGCAGCACCGCTGACTCACTAGCGGAACTATTCCTCAGCTGTGATGCTGTGGTAGCACCGCTGACTAACTGCCGGAACTATACCTCAACTTTGCTGCCGTGGCAGCACTGCTGACTCACTGCCGAAACTATTCCTTAGCTTTGCTGTCGTGGCACCACCGCTGACTCACTGGCGGAACTATTCCTCAGCTGTGCTGCCGTGCGAGCACCGCTGACTCACTAGCGGAACTATTCCTCAGCTGTGCTGCCGTGGCACCACCACCTTACTCACTGCCGGAACTGTTCCTTAGCTGTGCTGCCGTGCGAGCACCGCTGACTCACTGACGGAACTGTTCCTCAGCTGTACTGCCGTGGCACCACCACCTTACTCACTGCCGGAACTGTTCCTCAGCTGTGCTGCCATGGCTCCACCACCTTACTCACTGCCAGAACTATTCCTCAGCTGTGCTGCCGTGCGAGCACCGCTGACTCACTGGCGGAACTATTCCTCAGCTGTGCTGCCGTGGCACCACCACCTTACTCACTGCCGGAGCTATTCCTAAACTTTGCTGCCGTGGCACCACCGCTGACTCACTGCCGGAAATATTCCTCAGCTGTGCTGCTGTGGCAGCACCGCTGACTCACTGCCAGAACCATTCCTCAGCCATGCTGCCATGGTAGCACCGCAGACTCACTGCCGGAACTATTCCTCAGCTGTGCTGCCGTGGCACCACCACCTTATTCACTGCCGGAACTATTCCTCAACTTTGCTGCCGTGGCACCACCGCTTACTCACTGCCAGAACTGTTCCTCAGCTGTACTACCGTGCGAGCACCGCTGACTCACTGACGGAACTGTTCCTCAGCTGTGCTGCCGTGGCACCAACACCTTACTCACTGCCGGAACTGTTCCTCAGCTGTGCTGCCGTGGCAGCACCGCTGACTCACTACCAGAACTATTCCTCAGCTGTGCTGCCGTGCGAGCACCGCTGACTCACCGGCGGAACTATTCCTCAGCTGTGCTGCCGTGGCACCACCACCTTACTCACTGCCGGAGCTATTCCTCAACTTTGTTGCCGTGGCACCACCGCTTACTCACTGCCGGAACTATTCTTCAACTTTGCTGCCGTGGCAGCACAGCGTACACACTGCCGGAACTATTCCTCAGCTGTGCTGCCGTGGCAGCACTGTTGAGTCACTGCCGGAACTATTCCTCAGCTGTGCTGCCGTGGCAGCACCGCTTACTTACTGCCCGAACTATTCCTCAGCTCTGCTACCATGGCAGCACCACCTTTACTCACTGCCGGAACTATTCCTCAACTTTGCTGCCATGGCACCACCACCTTACTCACTGCCAGAACTACTCCTCAGCTGTGCTGCCGCGGCAGCACCGCTGACTCACTGCCGGAACCATTCCTTAGCTGTGCTGCCGTGGCACCACCACTTCCTCACTGCCGGAACTATTCTTTACCTTTGCTGCCGTGGCACCACCACTTCCTCACTGCCGGAACTATTCTTCAAGTGGTGGTCACTTACTTAATTGGTGGTCACTTACTTAATGCTGCACTTTTACAGCTGTTTGGATTCACATTTCTAGCCTATAAACAAGCGCCTTCTCCCTGGCAAAAGGTTTAATGAGCATGATATATATGTATTAACATTTCAACAGATCCACTTCACAGCACATTACATGCAGCACAATGTTCCTTTACATGCACTGTGAAACTATAATGATCGTGCTCATTAATGCGGGGTGCAACTTCTATACATGAATATTCCTTTCTATACAGTGATTAGTTGAGAATAACGGACGGACGGACGGACGGACGGACGGACGGACGGACGGACGGACGGACGGACAGACAGACAGACAGACAGACAGACAGACAGACAGACAGACAGACAGACAGACAGACAGACAGATAGATAGATAGATAGA
>NW_015150796.1:754073-833559 GCF_000732505.1 Cyprinodon variegatus
AGACAGACAGATAGATAGATAGATAGATAGATAGATAGATAGATAGATAGATAGATAGATAGATAGATAGATAGACAAAAAAGTATTTTTGAATGAACAGATATAGAAATTGCAACCTACCTATCAGGATGGTGTTGATTTTTGATCTTCCTTTCATGAATTTCATTTATCCCTGAAAGACAGGTAAAATATGCATACACGCATTAGACCCCCATTTAAGTATGATTACTCATGTTCATTTGATATATTTAGGAATTAATGCATTTTTTTTTTTTTTTTACTTAACTACAATGAAACATTTTGTTGTCGTCTTGATCGGGACTCAATGACTCTGACTGGAATAAAATAAGAAACCTATGATAATATTTATTGTTTATTAAATGTTTTTTGCCTTGTGGCTTAATAAAGAAAACGGTCAAAGTAAAAATGTTAAATTTCTGAAAATCCGCTAGAGCAAAGGATGCCGTTAAGCCCAACTGCTTAGATTAAGAAAAGTAATTTCCATTCACTGTCCGTTTAAAAAAAGTTTGAAGCTAGATGTAAAATGTTCCTATTTTGTTCGGTTCTTCTGTTCTTCTGAGTTGTTATTATGGGGTGGAAGTCGAAACTTTCGAAAACTAATTTTAGAGGATATTTGCAACTTTAACGTTTAGTTTCTGTGCGCTTCTAGTAATTACCATGGCAACTCTCAGGTGACGATTTAACTCTGCGACGCCCAATTGCCACGTCACCACGAAGGGACCGTGTTTTGGTTTGTGGAAGCAACTTGTTCTCAGACATCTCTGGTTATTTTTGCGTTTTTTTGCATCCAACCTGCGCTGTATGTTAGCAAGATGTTAACCGCAGAGGATTTTACACAGTTCCCGCTCCTCGTGTGGGAAAAGGTGTTCGCGAAGGTGAAGAAAGCGGTGGTGTTTATGGATGACAGGTGTGCAGAAGCTCTCCACTGGAGCGGAGGGGCTGCAGCCTTGCTGGAAGCTGGAGCCAGGAACCTGAAGCAGTTTTCGAGCTTCGAAGCGTGTGGTGAGAACGAGCCCAAAGCCGTGTTTGTGGTGAGCACGCTGTTAAAGGGGAGAACGGTGGACATCATAAAGGACATCATATCTCTCAGTAACTTTCAGTACTGCGTCGTCATCACCGCTGTGCCCCACTCTGTGCACCTGTTCGCCAACAATGTCTCCTCGGAAATGGAGGGGAACCCTGTGTTTGAGCAGTTTGAGGAGAAGCTGTGCGAGTGGATGGGGAACATGAACTACACGGCTGAGGTCATGCACGCGCCGGTGGGCTTCGCCTCCGTGTCCCAGCAGCTGCTGGTTGCTCCACCCTTCGCTCAGCTGTTTCCTCTGCTCCCACCTGACCTGGAAAGCATCAACGCAAAGCGACCAGAGAAGAAGAGATTTGGGACTTTAAACGACCTGGATGGACAGTCTCTCCCAGTGGAGCTGCAGATTGAAATCAAATGCTTGGTTTCGGCGTTAAACTCCATGTTTGACGCCTTGGGGTTGAAAGAAGAGAGTTTTGCTGTGGGACCAATGAGCCGCATCATCGCAGGAGAACTGGCCAATCACAGCCAGGCGAGAAACAGACGGAAGACTGCTCCCAATAAAGCATCAATCATCTTTATAGACCGAACAATGGACCTTACAGGTGAAGCCTGCTTTAAATCTGACCTGTCCCATTCATTATTTACCTACATATTACAGATCAATACATCTGCCAGCCGATATTTTTTTTAGCCGATATTTTTGCTGTCCTTTTCATAAATCGGTATCAGCCGATATCCTCACGTTTGACAAATTATTATTACATTCATCATCAATTCCCCCCAGATCTAGTGGAGTGCTTGTATTGCTGCCCGCTCCATTTTCTATCTATTATTAGTGTTTTGTGAAGAAGAAGATCATGGAAAACAAGGAGCATCCTCTTTAGAAGATTTTTTAATAACAAAGTGTCTTCAGTAAGAGGCTTCTTCAGATCTGCTGCAAGACAGACTAATACATAAGATCCCTCCTGCCTACAGCTATCAACACCAACAACAACAACAAAAAAAAAGAAACTATGTGTTACTGCAACATTTAGTTTTCCTTTGGGATTGATAAAATATTTTTGAATTTAATAGATTTAGCTTGATGCCAGATATTAGATCTATCTTATTTCTCCACCACATCCCACAGATACATTGGGTTGAGATCTGAGTAATATATTGGCCTACACCTGAACTTCATCGTCACACTCCTTAAAGCATCCCTTCACCCCCTTTCCTTTACTCCGAACATCGATCAGAAAACCTGATCATGTTGCTGGTTTACTTGTGCTCTTTCCATTGGACTTTTGGTTTATAATAATTACAGCCTCACTGACTTTCCTCTTTATTATCCGCAGGAGCTGTTGGTCATCATGGTGACAACCTGGTTGAGAGGATTCTTACTGTGCTGAACCCGTTGCCTGGTCACGTGACAGATGTGCAAGTGGACATGTTGGAACTCACAAGTGTACAGAAAACTCCTCACTCCCAGAACACTGTGGCCCCTGGCTGTCTGGCTCAAACCCAGTAAGTTCAGTAGAGCTGAATTCCTTAAAAGGACTGAGCAAACAGATTTTGCAGTAAAATTACCAAATACAGTAATTTGTTAAAAAAAAATGTGATATCAACAAATGTGTTTTAATCCTACAAAACAGAACACTATAATACACAGTAAAGGCTGTTAAGTAAAACAACAGGCATAAAGTGTGAATAAAAGATCATTCTAATAGGCATGATTCCTTCTTTGCTTTAACATCTTAAGCCTGAACATCCCGGTACCAGTAAGAGCCTCTAAGGGCGTAGCTTTGTCTTTTCTTTTTTTACATTTTAAATGTAAGGTCTATCAGAAATTTCGGACTTTCTCATAAAAATGCTTCTTTGCGCCAAATTTCAGGCTCCATTTTGTACATATAAAAGCTTTGTAAATGAGAACCCTGCACATAGATGGGATGATTTCAGATGAATGTTCTGCTATTTAAACCAGAGGTTAAAATAGGTTTAAGCTCCGTACCTACCAAAATAGTCCTAGAATGGACCCATGTCCCAACTTATTGGCTGGATTACAAACAAATATAAAGGATTAATCAAATGCATTATAGAAAAGAAAAAAAAACAACCAAAACCAATGTTAGGTTTCGTCTATTTCTAAATGAAGTTTTCCTATCTGTTAACATAAATATGCCTTATAATCACTTATAGTTTGTTTCTATTTTCTATTGATAATCTCAAGAATGTGATATCAACAAATGTTAGGAAACTGTGATCCAAACCAGTCCCTTTTGTCTTTGGCTGTATGTTGAAGGTCTTTTTTTTACATATTTAGCTTCATAGATTTTTCTGAGAACCTCTGGTCAGCTTCCTTCTCCTGGCTGAAAATTTAAAAAAAGAAATAACAGATAATACTGCCACCACCGTTTTTTCACATGGGAAAGCTGTATACAGGTTGGTGCGCAGCATTAAGTTTTGGATACTGGGTAAAAATTTTGGGGTTTATTAAGCTATTAGTGTCATCTTAGCTTGTGGTCAGTTGGGTGACTAACACCTATCCTGCCCACAAAGATTATTCAAATCTTAGAACTTGCTTAAGAAGCTAACACTGCTTTTAACTTCTCCACAATGTTATCAGGACATTTTATTTTCCTCATACTTGAAAAGAAAGGCCAGAGGTAAAAAAAAAATCTTTTTTTTTTTTTTAAACCATAGTTTTTCTCTTATCTGAGGCTTTCCTTAAACAGTAACAGTTATAGTCATATCGTAAATAAAATGCTGATAGATGGATTTTATTTTCTATTTGGGTAACTCCTAAACCTGTGTTTGGACTTTAATTAATTTAGAATCATCAGATTGAGCAGTTTGTCATTATTGCTAGTCACAAAATAATAAAACCATATACTGTATTTCTCTTTCCAATTCACTGAAACCAATTTTTTTCTTTTTTTGTAAGATAATTCCCTATGAAGCACCTCCAGGATTGTTGATGTAATGGTAAATTTTGTAGTTGTCCAAGGAAGGGATGACTGCAGCATGTGCATGGTATTTAGATTCAGCATTAAAAGTGATCAGTAAATGTATTAAAAGACGGATAAAAGGAATTGGGGTTTGCAATTTAACCACAGTTTTTTTTTTTCTTTTAATCATTCAGGTTAGACCAATTAAGACTCTGTAATCACACTGCTCTCCCAGCTTTTTCATTCTTTTGTCTTTTTAGATTTCATTTGTCTTGTCAATATATCATAGAATGAGTGATGTTTAGGAAAACATGGTTAATATCCCTTAATAAGCTTTTGACAGAAAGAATAATCTGATTTAATCATCCAACTAAACCACAAATTAAAATCACTGGCCACATGTGTGTTTGGTCAGGATGGAAAATCAATTCCACCGGCCGAAGCTCCTCCTCTCTAACTGAAAGAAGCAGCATTTGACCAGAATGGGGTGCCAGTTGTTCTGGTCTTGGCTGTGCAGGTGCATGTGTTAAGTGCCTGCGGTGAGGCTGTGGATCATGGCAGCAGTTAGCTCTACATCATTTCCTCCACTCTGGCTTTATCCCTTCATGTGGTTGCTGGAGAAAAAGTTTGGTGGCTAGAGCTGCAAGGGATTAAGTGTAACCATGGTGATTTTATAAGGGATTAAACATAACAAAAAAAAAGAATTCCGGGTATATTAGTACGTTTTATTTTCATGACATCCATTTTCTGTCACGCTTATCCCAAGCGGGGTCGCAAGGGGTGCTGGTGCCTATCTCCAGCTGTGTACAGGTGAGTTGGTGGTTCCACCTTGGACAGGTTGCCAGTTCATTGCAGGGCAACACAGAGACAAACAACCATTCACACACACACAAACACATGCCTAAAGACAATTTTAGAGAAGCCAATTAACCTAACAGTCATGTTTTTGGACCGTGGGAGGAAGCCAGAGTACCCAGAGAGAACCCATACATGCTCAGAGAGAACATGCAAACTCCATGCAGAAAGACCCCGGGCTGGGAATTGAACTCGGAACCTTCTTGCTGTAAGGCAGCTGCAAGGCAGCAGTGTTACCCACTGGGACACTGAGCAGCCCATTTTCACAACATTATTAGTCAATTGGTTGCTAACACTGGGTTGTTAGCTGTTTTTGTTTTTTGTTTTTCAAACCCACACCAAGCATTGTGGAGCACTGATGACTCAGTAGCTTTCAGAGCTACCATTAGCAGAATTAACTTGCAACAATTGCCTTCTGTCTTTGTCTTGTCTTGCAGGAAAATTATGGCCCACTGTGTCTGTGGAGCCTTGCATCAGTTCCTTTATCTCCTGCATCATAAAGTTATTATAAATTCATATTATTTAGTCATATTCTGTCCATTTGTCTCATTCAATGATGCTAGTATCACCCAGGTTGTGTGTATTTCTTTGATCCATCAGTTTATCTTACCAATTGATTTAAAGTGTTATGAGGATTTGCTTGGGGTAATACTGACACATTTTAGATCTGCAGAAATGCCTTTGTTGGGTTCCACTCTCTTTGACATTTTAAAGAAACCCTTGGAGCCCTTTAATTTTTTCTTCATCTTCAAAAATCCATTTTTTATGTAATGTGTTAAATATTTTTTATAATATTAATTAACCTAGATTTTTGCTTTTAATTCACCCAAACTCTTTTTTTCTACATCTTTTATTTCTAAATGAAAAGGTTCAGTATACGCACCTATACAGTATATGGAAAAATGGGAGGGTCAGATTGTCATTTGACCTAGCGTGCCACTTCACTGCAATCTGAGCCCCCCTCAAACATGAGAGCTTACTAAACTAAAGGTTGTTCCTTTAAAACAATACAGATATACACCTGATCAGACATGTGTTTGGTTATCTGATGTAGGATTTAGTCTAAAGGGGTGAAAGTGGTCTTGTTTTTCCCAGCAAGTCCACAACTTTTCAATCTGCTGGTCCTAAGTGGTCTGTTATCAGATTGCAAAACACAGCAACTGTTTCATTTTGCAGTAATCACCTTCAGGATTTCTAAAAATGAAACTCACAGGTCTAGTACACCATGTAGTGGAAGTTACACATTGTTTAAAAAAAAATTATAAATCCAATTTATTTAATTTGGACTTGACTTGGGTTGTATGATTGATTAACATAGAAAGGTTTCCATTTGTTTAAGCAATTATTTTACTCAATAATATGATGGACACTTAAAGCCGTTTTGAGACGATTTAAATGTTATTACTTTGGCTTGTTTTGGTACCATTTAGCCTCTATACTGCAAACACATATTGTGCACTTGTAACAAGTATGTGTGGAGTAGGGGCTGGGGCGATTGGCAGGATCATTATTGCTAGTGCAATCTCGGAGCAGATGGCCCTGTAGAGTCTTATCGCAGATGCTTCTGAGACTAAAGTGCTGCAGAGGCAGAGCGAGAAAGAATACCAGTGATCCCGCTATATTTAAGTGCCTTAAAGTGCACAGCTCGCCACAGGCAGCGTTACTGTTTATCACTTCAGCACGTTAACGACAGCAACCTGCATATAAACCCTTTTAGAACTGCTCACACATTTAAATCATTCGCAATTAGGCATAGAAGGAATGTTTCTGTTGCTAATTTTAAACCGTACTAAGAACGGGACCCTTCTGGCTCCAGAAAATTAATTTCCTCCTACTGGATGTTTATACACCTACGAACTGCAAGGCTATTTTTAGGCTGTTGTTAGTGGTTTTGTAGTGGAGACCATCTTAAATGTTTAAATATTAGGTGTAGGCTTAATTTGAAGCTCTTTGTATGATATTCCCTCAGTAATTCCAGGATATTTTCTTTAGATCACTCTGTCTTAAACATTATGTGGGTGGTTGTTGATTCTAGCTCTTCAGGCGAGACCCCACAGTTACTTTGCAATTACTATTATATTACCTTTCATAACCGTGAGAGGGTATGCCAAATCCTACAACCTGACTTGCACATTGTGGTCACAGTGATAACAAAGAGAAAGTCTGCTTTCTGTGTGTCTGACAGGTCTGGAACATGCAAACACTTTGCTTATGAATGAGTTTTATTTTACTCCTCCAATCTTAGATAGTAAGTATATTCTGGACGTATATTTTATCGTGTTTTCTGGCATTCTTTGCAAAGGAAGGTTTTTTTTCTTTAAACCTGGGTATGTGGGTGTGTGAGTTTGTCCTTGTGGTCAGGTGCCTTCCAGTCCAGTATGTGTAATTTGCTGTGCTTGGCTTCACAGTCACTTTTTCATCCAGAGAAGGACCTTTGAGTTTCATTGGCAGAGGGCACAGAGTTTCCCCCAGTCCCAGACTGAACCCCACACACCCATCATCTGTCTGTCTTGGACCTTGATTCTGAGGTTGGAGCGTGTGCAGTGTGGGCAGAGCAGAGCATGGGTGGCCAAGGTGCTCTGGGTCTCTCTCAGGAACTGCAGAGGGAGAGAGAGAGCGCCAGGCACAGACACTGACCCCACCCTGCCATTAAAAAAATCTCTTCTCCTTAAATTGAGCCTGCATATCCTGCATATATGCCACCAGGAAGGAGGAAAAACACCCTTTTTTTGTCTTGGCTGGGAAATATGAGCAGGAATAAAAAGTTAACCATTTTTAGTAACAGTGGTGTGGGAACAATAACGAAAACAGAGATACTGAAGTTTTGAGAGAGTCGAACAAATGAAAGACACTTTAGAATAGTGAACTATGTTTTTGAACCACAGAAGATTCATAGAGTAGCTTTGCTGGTCCTGTTGTGGTTTCTAACAGGGCCGAGGCTGTTTTTCCTTAGACACAAAACAGAGGCTCACAGTGATTTAAGTCGTGGAAGTTATTCATTGGCAACTCTTCTCTCTTATTACCCTTACATTATCCATCATATAACGAGCATACAAAGAGCTTAATATAGAATAGCAGGTTTGAGAAGTTTTGAAAACTGTAACAAAGGATGCTAATTTTAACCAACTGAGATGCCTTCAACATCCATTGTATGATTATTTAGCTTACATGACCATCCTTCTCAGCAGCAACTTGATTTAAGATCAACTATCATTGCTCTAGTTAGTTTTTACCATTGCCATTTGCCAACTCTTGAAGATGTTGCTTTTGTCAAGACCTCTACTTTTCTTAGACAAGTCGCCACACCTGCTTTTGCTTTTGGTTTAACAGTTACAACTTGGCATATGTGCGCTTCACCCTTGAGAGACAAAGTGAAAGAAATCCAGGAAATTGCTTTCAAGGACGTTTAAAGATTGTTTCTGTAAATTATTCAGGAACATAAGTGTTTGGTCAATAACAAAAGCTCATTTCAATACTTGTTATTTATTGCTTTTTTGTTACTTTTTTCGGTAATGACCAGTCAAATGTTTCCTGTTAGTCCTTACCAAGATTGAACACACTCTTGCTGGTATTTTGTTCCATTCCTCCATGCAGATCTCCTGTAGCATAGTGATGTTAAGGGGTGTTGCTGGGCAGTACAGGCTTTCAACTCCCCCTACAAAATTTCTATGGGGTTGAGAATCGTTGCCCGGCGGTTGTCCACTCTTGGACCTTGAAATCTTTGTTTATGGAGGTACTGCTTTGTTGCCCCAGTGCTGTGTTTGGAATAATTTTCATGCTGGAAGCCCCAGCCATGTTTATCTTTAGTGCTCCTACTGATGGAAGATTTTGGCTTAAAATCGCACATTACATGGCACTATTAGTGTTTCCCTTAACACTGAAAAATTTTTCCCGTTACCTTTTCAGCCCCAAACATGATGTTTCCACCCCTATGCTTCACAGTGGGTATGGTGTTCTTCAGTGTTGCTTTTGGCAACGATGAAAAAATTATTTCCTCAACACAAATTTTTTTCATGACAATAAAGAAAACGGATTAGCTAAACACGGATCTTGATGACGAAAACATGACGACTCATGGGTGTGAGTTTTTGTTGAAGAGACTAGACTAAACCCTTTGTTTAACTATCAAGACTTAGACTTTATTTCTTCCAGCTCACAAGAGGTGGTACACTCTATAATTTCTACCAAAATGAATCCCTAAATTATCTTTGAATATTTCTCTCTCATAGATCTTGTTTCTATCTATTTGAATATTTCAATATTTTAGTTAACATATTGAATTTTAGGTCCAGATTGCCATGGTATTATAAGGCAATTATAGTAGGTGTATTGTATGGATTTTTTTTAATATACTAGACACCTTTGAATTTAAATCTACTTTGACCACTGAGCAGCAGTAACCAAAGAGCAACTTCTGAGAAATTAAGGCAAAATTGCAAAAGTAGAAACAAGAATGTTTCTATTGTTTGCTCTTTTGGAGTAATAAAGATTGTAGTGATCTGCTTGTAATACTTATTTATAGTAGATCCGGAAGTATTTGCTTTGCGATGGAAACCTTATATTTCTAAAAACATTCCTCTATTGTACATTTTGTCAGCTTGTCTGTCTGCTATATTAACTAATATGATGTGTTAAACTAGACCTGCTATTTTCACAGCTTTGTTGGGAGATTTTTTCATAAAGTAGGGCATAAGTCCCCAAAAAATTATTTGAATTCTATAATTCAAAATTTTGAGCCCAACAGCAATGATGAACTGCACAGCAACACTTTATACCCAGCAATCGTAGTATCTAGGCTAGAGCCGTGAGCCTGGTAAAGATTCTGGTTGTTATTCTAATTGTAAAAGTTAACTTTTTTTTATTAATTGCAACATAAAACCAACTAAAACTTCACTAAAACATTTTGGAGTTTTAGTCAACTAAAACCGACTAAAACTACCACATATCATAATGACTAAAATGTGACTAAAACTAATATTAGTTTTAGTCACATTTTTTCAACACAAATTTTTATTCAGACATTTTCAACCTGAAGACTAAAACTATTTAATTTATTTATAAAATTTTAAATATCTGTCAAAAACAACACTGGTGTTCTTACAGGGACCCCAGATCGTTTATCAACGGTCTACAGTTTCATCCATTTTCTTCCAGTTTTTCCGACAGTTGATTTATTCTCCATAAACCTGCTTACCTATTGTTGATTCACTCTATCCAGCCTGGTATAGTTGTACAATTTTCTTGTCAATGGCAGATTAAATACTTATTTTGCCCCTTTGTAAGTCTGATAAATCCTTTGGAGGATGTGCCTGGTTGTTTGACCTTTACATGGTTCTGAACAGGATTTTTATGATTTTTTTTAAGGTGGCTCTCTGCTGCTGGGGCTGTAGAATGTTACCCCTAACCCTCCACAGTTAGCCGAGCTAGCCTAGGTGAGCTGTAGCCTTTCCCCATCCTGGTGCCGTTTCCCCGGCGGACTAATCCGATCTACCACCATGCTCCTCCGCTCTCCTCTTGAGCTGCCTTACCTGTAGAGGGGGGCACAGCTGGACACCTTTTCCCGATTATGGTGCTTTCTCTCACACTGTTTCCCAGCCGCTTCTGTCTGAGCGCAGAATGCCATTTCGCCTCCCCTCTGTTGTCCGTGGGACTCGTCCCCCTCTTTTCGGCACTCTGACCATGTCAAACATGGACCAAGGGCAGGAGAAACATGGTTTGTCCTCTGAGAGAAAAACTCATCAGCACAACAAACTGCACTTAAGATCTTGATCTTCATAATGACTGGCCGGTCATGGCCAACCACGTGATAATGATTACCGACCACTGCAGATTGACCAGTGCAAGTCTAAAATGATTGTCACTTTCTCTCCAAAAAACAATGTGCTTTTTGTAGACTTTTCTCCTACGTAGAATGGACTTTACATTTTTTCATTATACAAAAAAAGTATTAACAGGGATACCTAAAAGTTTAACTCATCCCAGCCAGTAAGTGGCCCACTCGGACAGGCCCTCTCTCATTTCGTACTGTTTGCCAGATATTTACCAGGTCCAAAGCTAAACAAAGGTTGGCATTAGAAAACCTGCCTTTCCAGAAAAAAGCAGCACCCTTCGCCTGCCTTCTAAACCCGATGCTTCCTTAAGTTGGCACCAACGCTCAAAAGCTTGACAGATATTCTGCATTGTTTTGCCTCTATTTTGGTTGAATTTTTGCTTGAATTTAAACTTGTTTTTTTTGTCTCCTTCTTTGCCAATATAACTCAGGGAATCGATGTCCAAGAGCCAGATAATAGCCCAACAGATGTGCTTTCTCAAGCAGACCATTATGGTTGTTGCCATAATGGTCTGCTTAGTATTTATACATGAAACTTAATTGAAACTGATTTTGGGAGTACAATTGTATACAGCAGACACAGAGATGGAAAGGGAGGTGAGAAAGAAAGAGGGGATAAGAGCTAAGAGGAGGGCGAAAGAGAGAAAGACAGGAAAGAGCGTATGAAAAGAGATCAAATAAAACAAAACAGCAAAAAAGAAGATATAACTCCTAGAAGTCCACTCCAATACCTGCATGAGACGAGAGAGAAAGAAAACGGAGAACATAACAACAGCAAAAAAAGGTGGTATGTCTCCACATCAGCTAACAGCGTGTCAGTCTTGTGATATAGCTTAATTTGGACCTTACTGGATGGAGTGAATCTGCGAATGGATTAAATACAACACATTTCTAATCGGACTTAGGCCTTCACTATAAATTGAAAATTTATAGTGAAGGCCTAAATTATAAAATACCTTTAATTTATTTAATCCTATTGTAGCTCTGGTTGTGTGTTTATGGTTGCTATATTGCTGGAAGGTCAATTTCTTGCCTGTTTCAGGTAACTTACAGTCCCCAATAGATTGACTGCTGGGAGTGTCCTGTATTGAGCTTAACTCATCTTCCCATCACCTTTGGCCAGTTTCCCTTTCTCTGCTGATAAGAAAGGCCTCCCCACAGCCTAAAGGTACTCACTTCCTCCCACATCTCATATTTGAAATATGCTCCCTTGAAGGCATTGCCTGGGGGACCGGAGAACTTTCAGAGATTCTGTGTGGCTGCTCCTTCCTGCATACGGTGGTTCTATTCAAGACAGTCAATAGATATCCGAAACAAACACTTTAGATTAAACAAAATGAATGAATGTCATAGACTGTGATTTGACACAAAATTAATGTCAAATCATTATTCTAAACTAGAAATATTCTTTGGCCTTTATTTTAAATTCCCATCAATTGTAAATCACCACTAAGCCACAACATGTCAGGTCATTCTGACTTTACTGAAGCATACTTTTTGCTGGTCAACTTCGGTCAGGGCCCTCTTCAATTACATCCGACCTCACAAATCTTCCTCCATTTCCACAAAAAGCTTATGATAGAACCCGTAAACAGTATCTAGCACATACAATCTTTTTTCCCTAGAAGCATTTCAGAATATTTAATTTGTTCTACATTATAGATGTTATGAAATGATCACTGGTCAGTTACATCTTTTTTTGTTATGCGCTTCCTTATCCTCACTTTACTGTGGAGTTTATAACTCTTCTTTTTGCCGCATAGACGGGTCATTTGTTCTTCTTTGTCAGGAAATACAAAGAAACCCAAGGCCAGGTCCACCTCTAGTCCAACACATTCTCTTTCCCCACCCATATTTTCATTTTAGCTGAAGGAGAATATTTACAGGAGGACATTTACCAGAAACCAACAGTGTCTTCCATTTATGCCATTTAAGTCCACAAACTGAATAATCAGTGGGCAAAGTTGACCTTGTAATGTTCAGTATCATGCTGCTCCATTGTCAGCTCTGCCAGCATGATGTGCAGCTATGAAGACCAGTTCTGGAGTCTGAATCTGAGGGAACAGTAGTTTGTGAAAGACACTTAACTGAGCAGCCAATCACAACAATGTTAAAACACTAATGTCTTACCTTAATTTAAATTACACGTAAACAAATAACTGTCCTTATTTACATTTGTTAAAACCTCTGATAATTTCATACTTTACAGCAGCAGAACACTCAGACTATATTTATTATATTTAGCTCCTGCTCCAAATGATTATTTTTGTTGGAATAAAAAACATGCAAAGAATTTTTTTTCGAGAAATTGCTGGCTCTGCATTTTGAAACCGTTAATTATAATGATAAAAATAGAATAAAAAGTAATTTTAACTGTAAAACTTCTGTAATAGAAAACTTTAAACTATATAATTTTAATGTGGTAATCATATTTTTTTTGAAGTAATTTAACTTCTTAATCTTTGCATTTTTGCAACACAATAGAAATATATGATCAGAAAAATTACCCAAATAAATCGAAACAGGAATACCAAAATGGCATGTACTGCTGAGAGACTACTAAAAAACAGTGCTTGACCATAAAGAACACAGTAGCCCAGGTTATACTTTCCATTAAATATCCTGAAGTAAATGGATGGATACTCTTTCATGGTAAATGTAAATGCAAAGGGTATATTTCAATAGTATGTTAAAATAGTAAGCTATAGGTTTACATTTTCCACGGGGTTTAATTTGGTAGTCGCAAAGGAAGCCATTTGGTTGATCACTTTACTCATAGGATATAAAAAAAAAGTATTTCTATTGCGGCTTTGTAAAATACGTTAATGCTTGTACAGCCAGAAAAACGCTTTATCCTAATGCATAAACCTTTTTATTAAAAAACATACATTATTTGTATGCTTTTCTTTTCTTTTATTTTTTTTTAATGGGCATGTTTAGTCAAACAAATTGACTTACTTAATTCCAATATGCACCATTGGTTTGTCAGTGGAAATGCAGCTAATGCAAGGCAGATGTGTTTTGGTCCTGATAAGTTAGGAAACGACTTCCTGCTTCAATTTTACCAATATCTGTGATAAAAACAATTATTGAAAAGAGATAATACTTATCTATATTGCCTCCATTAATGGCTGGTTGGACTGTAAACACCCTCTAAGTCTCAGCCATGAAGAACTGAAGCAAATAATTCAGTGAACTTTAATGCCATGTGCAATAAAATGTGAATTTATTTTAAGACTTAAACTGTTTACTGGTAAATAAATGTATCTCTTTGTTGAATGGTAAGTTAATTTTCTCTGCTATTGCTTCTTTTTTCTCAGTTTAACTGAACATGATATATTGTCATTTATGGTTCTAAAACGGTTGGAAATGTTATTGCTGTCCTCTTTTAATGCTTTATCAGGAATATTTCTACTTCATATAGAAGTAAATTTTAGTACAGATTTACACAGTGTTTCCTGTGTGGTTTTGAAAAAGTAATACATTGCTAAAGAATGAATAATAAATCAAGGAAATAGTGAGTCAGGACATGTTGAAGCATTCTTTCCTTTAGCCTTGCACTCTGCCAGGAATAGCTCTCCCCCTCCTCATTCCAGCAGTCACCAGTGATCTACTGTAAATGCGGAATGAGGCGCTTCAGGGGGCCGTATTGTCTTTTAAGCTCTGGCTTTAGATTTGTCACAACCTTTTAATGCTACGTCACTTATTTCTAGAGGCACTGATGAGGTTTAGGTGGGCTCACACTCCCCTGAAACACTGGCTTAACCTGACTCTGCAAACCAGAGGGGTACTATACCAGGGTGCACACAAGCCAAGAACAAGAGTGCCCCCTTCAGTTAATTCTTGGCAATTTTTACTAATGAGTGAGGCTGCTCTCCAAGATTGCATACAGCCACGCAGATGTCCAAGCACACGCAAACCAGCTTCCCACACCCCCACCCTCAATAGTTTAGTTGTTACTCAGCAAGATTTCTGGCTGGTTAAGGAGCTCGTCTCACACCCTGCCAAAGTAAGCCTAACCTCCACCTTCATCTGATCGGTTGGCTGCATGGACGGAGAAGGGGCCTGGGCTGTGGGGGTGGGCGAGAAGCCAAAAGGAAATGTGTCATCCACACTTGTCAAAGCCCCTCTAACTTCCAAGAACACACACAGACGCATTGGACTGTGTGCAAATATATACAGATGCATGTGTACTCATCCTCAGATGCAAAAGCACTCATGGCTGCTTGAACGTGTCCCGGTCAGATTATGTTGCTGGTATTTCAAATATGGCTAACATGTGAAACTTCATTACTTATGTAATCAGAACATTTATCAACATCAACATGGGCGAGGGACTTATTTTCACTCCATGATAAAAGACCTGTTTTCTAGAATTGTGGCTCGCTGTCAAAGTTTTGACCAATGGCTTTAGTCCAAGAACTTAAAATTAATCTTTATCTACCAGGTCTTTTTTAAATTAAAATCCGAATTTATAACATCGTTTTTGACAGTCCTTTTTAACTTTACTATAAACTAAATTATTTGTGGGCTCTAGTTGTCTTTGAAAGTCTCGATGTCTAGTTCTGGTGTGAAAATGGCGGTCGTCCCAGCGTGAGCCCATTCCCCATCATCCACCCCCAGCCCAAGGTCTGGAACACATTACATCTGATATTAAACACATGGCAGCAGTTAGAAGGGAGAAAAGGCGAGAGGAGGGGGAAAAAAACAAAGTTTAGAAAAAAGACAAGAAAGCAAAAGAAAAGCGGAGTGGAATTGTCAACGATGTCCCTCCTCCCTCCATTTTTTTCTCCTTTCATGGTTTAATTTTTCTCCTTTCCATTCCTGCTTCTTTAGTTTGTAGCTGCAGTAATTTTTTGAGTAAAAACATCAAAGCTAAATATTTGTATTACAGGGAATTAACTATTATTCAATGTGAAAAGTCTATAGTTTTATGTTTTCTTTGCAGAATTCTTTATCCTAAGTCACCAAAGGTGAATAAAAAACTCCTTTGGTTCTTTGAAGTAATATATAATAGAAAAATATCTAATTGCTACTCCTTCTACTCACTGGTGTAATCACAATGTCATGTATATAATTTATTTATTTTTCTATTGAAAATAAGTCCATGCTATATATTGTTTTTTTGATGTGTGCACAGCATTATTGCTTTTATTCCCCTAGTCTTTATTGAGGACGCAAATAGCAGCTGCTCCTCTAAAGCCACAGTGGACTGCTAAGCAGGTATTTAGCTCAAAGCAAGAAAATAAAACGATCTGTCAAGATGCAGGTGTGTTTTTTTACTTTATCTTCCTTAACCCCCCAGCTCCAAATTCAGGATTTAAGGATTTCTTTTTTAATTTCTACATGAAAAAAACTTTTATATTTAAAAAAACGTAATAATTTAGCAAAGGGATCTTTAACTCAGGTTATGAAGGGTCAGTTTTCTGCAATTTTAGCACAGCCGATTCTAGTATCAGGTCCTTAACAGAGCTCTATAGAGTTTGGCTTTTGCTACAGAGGTAGTTGGGCCATTTGATTCAGGTATTTCAGGCTAGGGTCACATCTAAAATTTGCAGGACAGCTGCCCTGCATGGTTTGAGTTTACGACCAATACTTAACACTACCTGATTGTTTTCAACAGAAATCATAAAATGTGTTAGGATAGATTTTACAATCGGTCCCAGCTATAGGCATTTTGTTGTGTTTAAAAATGTTGAAAAAGTTACATATTGGGACATGGATATGAAAGGGCTCTATGGCCTGAAGACAGGGGTAAGTATTAGCATGTGTTGCAATACAATACGTGTCCCGATACTTTGGTTACAGTGCGATATTATCACGATATTGTAATATCGCTTTATATTGCAACATTTTTCTCAGCTATCAAAATTAAATGTATAGATAAAAAAGCAAGTGCCTTAACTGTTCATCAGAAGCTATTGACAATTTAGTTATTCTAGTATCCAAGGTGTTTGAGTCAGCCCACGTCTTCCACTGTGACTGCCTTGACTACAGATATGGCGTTGCACCGCACAGCAAAAGGGCTCCACAGCTCTATCCGCTAGAGTGGCGGTGCAAACATGGCTCATTTTCCCTCATTGTTTTAGGTTAAAATTTTTGTCCTTTTAAAATTAAAATTAGGAACTGAAAGATCGATATTATATCGGGCAGCCAAAACTCACAATATATCGCCATATTGATTTTTTTTTTCCCCACGCCCTACTGAAGACCTGATACAAGCCTCTTTGAAAAGCAGTTCTGAATTTTTATGACAATAAGGCGCCTTTGAAAATTGTCTGATCCTTTATATGAATTTATTTTTGCTGGTAGCACATGTGTTGGCCCTGCACATGATCACTGTGTCACTCATCAATCAAAGCTGTAGATCAGCTTATTTTTAGCCCTAGTAGATAATGAGGGAGGGATTGAAATGGTCAATGGGACTGCATGGTAGAGAATATCTTTAGGCATCGACCATGCCTAAAGAATATCACCACCAAAGCAGTTTTTACTGGATGGATATAACATTCTTCTCTCTGATCAGGTGAAAGTTTGTCAGTGAGACAAGCTCTCGATTAAATCCAAACTCTGTGTGGAAAAACCAAGAAAAGCTACTTTTCATCCAGCTGGAATAGATCACCATTTTGCCTCTTTTAGAAAAATTCCTAAACTTGTTGGATTCTTCTTCCCCCCCAGGTCGTCCTCTGTGAGGGTACTCTGGGAGTCGATGCTTACAAGCAAACATAAAGAGGCTTTGATGGAAGTGCGTCGTCACCTGGTGGAGGCGGCCACCAAAGAAAAGCTGCCAATCAAGATGAGCATGGGTAAGAATGTGAATGCCATATGTAACGGTAACAGCTGTCGAGGCAAAATGTTAGAGTTTTAAATTTGCTGATGGTGCTCCTTGTACCATTTAAACTGTTTAAAGTACCTGTAATAGATTTTCCCCTGGAAGTATAGACTGGGGATTTCTCTGATTTTATGAACCATAAAGTACATCAGCCCTGAGGTGTTGCTATACCTTGCCTTATTAAAAGGCTACCAAACTTTTTTCTTTCTTGAAAAATAGACTCATTTGGCTTAAAAAAATATGCCTAATTGACTGAAACACATTCTTAGTTTGAAAACTGAAAGAACTTTTAATCCCTCTACTAATGAAAATAGAGCATCATGCGTGTGCAGTAGCCAGCTGCTTGCTTGCTACCCATGCAGATAGCCTAACTAACTGGGGGAGTGCGCTTAACCCCCAATTGCTCCCTGGGCGCCGCACAATGGCAGCCCACTGCTCCCCAAGGGGATCGGCTAATGCAGAGGTAAATTTCTCATATGTAAGATCAATAAAGTTCATTTATTCTTCTTCTTATTATTAACTAGCTATCCAATTATGGCGTATTTTCTGTGCCACCGTCCTGAGCACGCAGTTACCACTCTGAGCGCACAGAGAGACCGGTGTGCAGCATTTTTACTCACACCTGTTATCTCAAAAGATGTCCAGTGTGTGGTAAACTCTGTCAAACTCTGAACCGCCTCCTGGGCATTTGAAAAAGTTTGTCCAAGCCACCTTAGCTGACTCTTCTTCATTGGAAGCAGATGTGGTTCTACTCCAAGCCTCTCTATGATGGCGGTTCAACTCATCCTATATCTAATGTGTACACCGAACACATTTTCTGACTCAAAGCATCTGATTTACCTGCAAAGTCTAACATCGAGAGTTCCAGTGACGTGTCCGAGCATCGGGAGTCGTTCATCTGAGCATTGTGTCATCTGAGCATCCGAGCGCATATTGCTGGATTTCAAAATTTAAACTTTTGCCACTGGACACTGAAGCGTCAACCTATCAGAAAAGTTGAACCAGGATCTCTTCTGCAGAGCTGTCTGCATATGAAAAATAAACAAATATAAAGGAGTTAAACTCTAAAGCAGATGTCATGAATTAGCAGACTGTGGTCCAGATCCGGACCCACCTGTTGGCTGATCAAGTTGGGTCCGGATTAGCGAACAGGTAGGTCCAAATCTGGACGATAAGAAAAAAAGGGCAGAGAAAGTGTGGACTGCTTGAAGAAGCTCAGTGAACTGGTGACAGAAAAATGAAAGATGACCCTGCACATTTTGAGTATGTTTGGCTCAACCTGCTGCTTTGAAGCAGATTTCTCCATTATGACAATAATAAAAAATAAATATGGATCCAGGCTCAAAATGAGCACCTTGATATGTGCTTTAGAATGGCTTTGTCGCCATTCAAACCCAGGTTTAAAGCTTTGTAGGGCAGCATAAAGCCCACTGCTCTCATTAAGCCATAAAAAAGAAAGAAAAAAAAAATAACAGTCAGTTCAGGTGTTTTATAAAAAAGATGTGAATCAGGAAATTGTCTATAAACCAAACTGAACGATTGTTGTTCTCTACTTCAAAAAACACTTTAGATTTAGAAATATATATTCTTTTTTATTTTTTAATTAAAAATTCAATGTATAACATTGATGCATAAACACCGCAATTTATTTCAGTGTTAAATTCTGTTTTAAGTAACAGATTATGATTAAAAGTGTGTTCGGACCTTTACTGGTTATTGATTTTCTTTATTCGGACGCAGCTAATTTTTAATTGGTTACCCCTACTCTAAAGGTTTAAAAAGAAACCCAGGAGATCTTGTTTGTTGTGAATGAACCTTTAGGTAGTGCCCAGACAGACTGGTGAGAAAGCTGATTTCGGACACTTGTATACGGTATCTCTTTCTTTTGTTCAGGATGCAGATATCCTGACCATAGGTCAGGGTTTGAACAAACACTGACCGGTAAACCAAAAGCCTTTTTGCTCAGCTCTCTCTTTACCAAAATGGATCGATATAGCATCTGCATCATAGTGGCAGCTACACCAATCCGTCTTTCACACTTGTTGCTTTGTTACTTTTCTTTCAATAATAAAAGCAGTAAAATCATGTTATTGATGTTCAATAGTTCTACCTGAAGTTATTTAGTTATTAGGATATAACACCAGTGCTTAGTCAAAGAATTATATGAAGATATTTACTCTTGAGTAGAAGCAAACGGCTGTTTTTCAGTGTTTTGCTGCAGGACTTGAGCCGATCCCACTGAGATCCAGCTTCTCTGGCTTGCTGTGTATTTGCACATGTGGCCTCATAGGAAATCTGAACCACATGTTGGCTGCATGACACACACTCGCACAAACACACATGTTCACTCGGCCTTTTGCACACACTGCTTCTTCGAAAAACTTTTGTTGTTCGGTAATGAAGCAAAAGGGTCTGCAGCGAGGGATAAAAATATGTGCAGGCACGCAAACGTACAGTCGCTGCGTGCACGCTACACTGCCCTGGTGAACGTTCAATTTCGTACTTTTCTAGCATGTACACAGTCATGTCATGTCTAACATTCAGGTTAACATCTGGCAGAGATGGGGGCTTTTAAAAGGGAGGGGTCCTGTTGGTCCCCTAGCTCCTATAATTTTTGAGGTAAAGAAAGGTCTCATAAGAAGATCACACACTTGCAAACAGCCTATAAAGTTTTTGCATTGTGCAAATTGTGCTCTCGTTTCACACTTATGTAATGAAGGTCACATTTTCAAAATGTGAATTTATTTGAGAAAATTCTTTTTAGGTTTTAGGAGTGACAGTAAAGTCATGAGTGTATGAATAAGGAGGGGAATTAAAGTGGCCGCTGCCTGCTGACTGACAGTCTGTTGATTTAATGTCTATGCTGAGAGAGAAAGAGGGAGAGAAGGGAAAGAGAAGAGAGAAGGGGGTACTGTAAGTCCCCTCACACACTGAACCTTTATACCAGACTGGCAGAGGACCAGAAACCCCCCACTCTGTCCTCCCTGTGCAGATCAGCATCACCAGAAAGGCTCTCACTGCATCAGACTATCCTGTTCAGCTCTCTAGAACACTTAGGTTTTTTTCTGGCCTTGTCCAAGTTAATTCTCACACTTTTTGTTTTTTGCAGATAAAATACTCGAGTGTGCGGCAGGACCTCATACGCTCTCCATGGTCTTGTACGCCCTCAGACCTAACTTGGCTATTTAGCAGAATTGGATCATCCAGAGAGACACAGAGAAAATAATCCATGTCTTAGAGCCCGAGGTTGACCTGTTAACGATCTCATAGGATGTAATAGGATTGTAATAAGATGATGAAATTTCCCCAGTGTGTGAGGACCTGTTTGTCTTGGGTGTTTTAGCTTCTGAATGTAACTTTTATAGTTGGATATTAGTATTTGTAATTGTGTTTATGTAAATATTAATCAGCTTTAATAGATAGCAGAATAGCTTGTACTGGTTGTCAAGTACAATGGTGAGTAACCCTCTTAATCATGGTTACCGAGAGGGGTTTTGTCTGGAGGAGACTCGTATAGCTGCCTATCATTTGCACCTAGTCACCCTCCATCCCGTTTGGATCTAACAGATACAGCAGGCATCCAAGGTTACCTGAAATAAGTTTGGTAAATGATCTTCTTAAGACTCGTACATATACTTTATGTACTTGTCGTCTTCTGCTTTATCCTGGACCGGGTCAAGCGGGCAGCAGTCTCACCAGAGACTTCCCTCTCCCCAAATGCCTCCCCCAGCTCTGCTGGGTGAAGCCTGAGGTACTCCCAGGCCATCCGAGAGACATAGTCCCTCCAATGGGTCCTGGGTTGTCCCCTGGGACGCCTCCTGGTAGGATGTGCCTGGAACACCTTCTGAGCGAGGCGTCCAGCGGGCAATCGAAAAAGTCTGAACCACCTCAGCGGACTCTTCTCAAGGCAGGAGAGAAGAAACTCTATTCCGAGCATCTCCCAGATGACCAAGCTCCTAACCCTATCCCTAAGGAATTGCCCACCCTATTGAGAAAGCTAATTTTAGTCGCTTGTATCCAGGATCTTGTTCTTCTGGTCATGATGAGGGTAGGAACATAGAACCACAAGTAAATGGAGAGCTTTGGCTTTTCGTTCAGCTCCCTCTTCACCACAACAGACCAACGCAGCGTCTGCATTATAGCAGTAGCCGCACAGATCTGTCTATTGCTCTATTCTCCTTCCTCACGATACTTGAGGCAGAAACTCTCTTCCAACCTGAAGGGGACAAGTCGCCTTTTTCCAGTCATCTTAGGTATAAAAAGAGAAGGAAAAATAAATGCCCATAATGCATGATGAAGGCTCTCTACAGAGATATTGTATATGCAATGTCTAACGTGTTCTGGCATGACTTTATCTGCCTAAAAGGTGCATAGAAATGAACAAAGATCTGGTGAGGTGAAGACTCCAGCAAATGTTGAAGCATTGAGAAGCCAATTTTATTAACAGACTAAGGCAATTTGTCTTGTGGGAGTCATTAAGGTCAACAAGGACAGCCTTCTAAATTGGTTTCTTTGTACCTCAGGAGTCACTGAAGGTTTCTTTTCTCTGCATGCAAAATTTCCTCATCAGTAATATTAGTTGAAATGAAACTTTCTTAGGGCAATCTAAAGAGAAAAGAATAAAGTTGATCAGTTTCAATATCAAACTCACAGCTTTAATCTTTTTCATTTGGAAGCATTTCAGGGATTGACAATAAAGTAATTTTTATCATCGTTTCTGTTATTGAATATTACATTTTTTTTCACAAACGCACTTCTTGGGCTTCCATTGTTCAAGGTGAGATTAGTTTGTCTCATTTGTTTTAGACGTATGCTCATAATTGATAAACTAGCTCACTGCGTAATATCACATGCTGCAAACATTTTGCATGTCATGTTTTCATCCTTTACAGTTGCAGCGCCTGCCATCTTTTTTTACAAGTATAGTTTTACAAGCACATGGATGAGTTTATTTTTATCATCTGTCTTTTTTTTTATCAAGTATCTAAAGGGAGAAAAAAACGATTAATCAGATTTGGCATGAAAAAACTTCTTTTAGCCATATTTCAAATTTCAAAAATCTCAGCCAAAAAAAGGCTTGAAGTTTTGATTTAGTCATTTGTTCATAGAGATAGGCCTATCTATGAGTGGTTCAGATTAGGGCTGCAACTAACTTTATTTTGCAAATCGATTCATCTGTCGAGTATTTTTTTTAGATTAATCGATTAATGATTGGAAAGCTAAAGTTTGCTTAAGAAGTATTTTTAAGAGCATATTGACAGGAGAAAACTTTTTTTTTTTTAATCTTAAATGCAAACTGTTTATATATTTTTTGGGTGGCTCTGTCAGCTAAAGGCAGGTTTTGCAGTCTATATACTCCAGTTAATGATTACTCAATTACTAAATTAGTTAACAATAATTTAAATAATCGATTAATCAGAATTAATCTGATTACCTTTTTTAGACCTTGTTCAGATATAAAATAAATAAAAGAGACCAGAATGCATTATGTTCTTTTTTAGCTCGCATTCCAGTATCCTTTTACTGGAATTAACATATTTTTGCAGGTGAATGATGTGATTAAATGTGCCCCCAAATGTTCTGGAGAGTTGAGTAGAGGCACCAACATTCACCCACAGCCCATAGTTTTCAGGATGTTCCTCCTTTTAGAGGGCATAAATCAGTCTTTCAGGCTTCCTGTGTCCCTTATTCTTGTGGAATTACTTATGAGGCTGTCCTGCTGCTGAGATGGGCCACTACTCAGCCTCGCAACTCACATCAGAGATCACTTAGCTTCTCTGGAACCCTCTGCACCTAGAGAGTAAGTCATCTTCCAGTAAAAGTACTAAATCATTGTTGCCCCCAGCTTTTCGTGCATTGCTAGAGACTTTGATCATTACTTCATCTCAATTGCCACCTTGGCACATCCTGCTCCAATGGACTAAAGCTCAACCTGTTTTTAGTGCAAGAATGAAATTGGAATTTGCTTTATGTCTTTTCTTGCTATAAATGCTCCCAAAAGTACAATAAAATGGGCCCAAAGGTTCAAGTTTCTCAAGCATCTTAGATTAAGAGCAGCGACTATTGCACTGCTGAAACAGACCTTCTGGCGTACAATTCTTATGAACCGCATGATGTCACACAGTACAAGACATTTCCCTTCACCAGATATAGTTCTTTTACAACCACAAAATCATTATATTTTATTGGGTTTTTATATGATAGAGCAAACCAAAATTGCATTTGATTGTTCAATGAATGAAAATAATACATGATTTAAAATAAACACAAAAAAGATTTGACAAATTCATTAGTTTTTATCCTCCTTCCCCCTAATGCTGTTTGATAAATTCAAGTATATTGGAATATGAATCAATGTCTAAGAGAGAACAGATAGCATCACAAAGACCCGTCAGGGATGATGTTGTGAAGGAATGTGCAAACCATCATCTAAAAAATTGAATAGTGGACAACCTAAGAGCTTCCATACATGGCCTTTAAGCTAAAGACAGGCTGTCAAAGGGATCTTTATCAGTAAAGCTCCAAAAGGCTCATGTGGAGAAGCTACAGGTTGACAGGACAACTACAATGTCTTGGAAAATTATTCTGCCTCCTTGAATTTTTCGACCTTTTGCCTCATTTCGGGCTTAAAACATAAAATTTATTGGATATGTTAAACTTTTTTAACAAATAAAAAAAAACTGAAGAATGGGGCATGCAGAATGAATCTGCTCCTTTACTTTTAGTGCAGAAACTCTCCAGAAGTTCAGTGAGGATCTCTGAATGATCCAATGTTGACTTAAATGACTGATGATGATAAATAAAATCCACCTGTGTTTAATCCAGTCTGACTATAAATGCTCCTGCCTTAGCTTCTGAGGTCTGTTTGAAGTGCAGAGAGCATCATGAAGAACAAGGAACACACCATGCAGGTCTGAGATACTGTTGTGGAGAAGTTTAAAGCCAGATTTGGATACAAAATTATTTCTCAAGCTTTAAACATCCCAAGCAGCACTGTGCAAGCGATGATGAACAGACTGCTGCAAATCTATGAAGACACGACCCCTGCTCTACAACAGCAACAAGATGATTAAATTTGAATGGAAGATGGACGGAGCCAAATACAGTACCATTCTGTAAGAGAACCTGCTGGAGTCTGCAAAAGACCTGAGACTGGGAACAAGACAATGATTTAAAGCATAAAGCAAAATCTACAATGGAATAAGCATGACCAGGTATTTGAATGTCAACTAGTCAAAGTCCAGACCTGAATCCAAACCAGAATCTTTGGGAAGAACTGAAAACTGCTGTTCACAAATGCTCTCCATCCAACCTCACTGAGCTCCAGCTGTTTTATAGGGAGAATGGGCACAAAATTCAGTCACTCAATGTGTAAGACTGATAGAAATATACCCCAAGCTGTAATCGCAGTAAAAGGTGGTGCTACAAAGTTTAAACTCAAGGGGGCTGAATAATTTTTCACACCCAATTTTTCATTTTTTTTACAAAAAGTTTAAAATATCCAATAAATTTCATTCCACTTCATGATTGTGTCCCACTTCACAAAAATTAAAACTTTCAATCTTAATGTCTGAAGCCTGAAATGTGACAAAGGGTCAGAAATTTCCAGGGGGCTGAATACTTTTGCAAGGTACCGTATCTACAAATCTAGTCTTTACACCTGAGTGATGAAAGGATAATCATTGATGAAATCGAAATAGCATTGGTGGAAGTCAGATCTAATTGGATATTTTAGCCTATATTCAGAAAAAGAGACTGTAGCTACACACAAGATAATCCTGAAAGGAAACTTATTTAAAATTAAAAAATATCCTGAATGATTTTAGTTACTTGAGTCTGAAGAGGAGATTGATCAAATAAACCAGATGTATAATTTAACGAGTGACTGTATGTTATATATTTATGTGTTTTTGTGTACCTAACACCTGTAAATGTATGAAGTAAAATATTTCTTTCAAAAATGAAGTATTTTGATCATACTTAAACCCAATTATACTTTTTAAAAACATAAGTAGTTTTAAAGTAGCAACTGAAAGCTACAAAAGTTTAAAACATCCAAGCAGCTTTTTTTTTTTTTTAGAAACACCCTAGAGTGAAACAAAAGCTCAGCCGATAGATCATCCTTTAGATTTCCTTTTCATGTGGCAATAAGATGCTGAAGGAATCCAAAGCTGTTTGAAGGGAAGTTCTATGAAAGATAAGAGTGCAGACTATGCCAGGATGCTTTAAACATTTATTGTAGGGCAGGCCTTTGTGTGGCTTCTTGGCTTAACTGCTTTTCTTTGGTTTTCCTAATGTCTTAGATTTTCTCCCTCAAACTCACTGAGTCTGCTTTCACTATAAAGTCTGATTACATTTGGCCTGCTCTGCCCCATTCTGAAGTGCCCTTTCATGGCCGGACTAGTGTTTGGTCCTCTGCTTCGAATATATTTCCTGGTTCTGCCTTGAATTATGGTTGGCACATCAAGCTTAGGAGAGCTTCGGTTTTACTGCCAGGATTTTTATGGTTGGATATGTTAACAATAGAGCTTTTGAGTATTCTGAATAAGTCTGGACCAAAGCTTAGGCTTCAGAAATGTTTTTACTTCAGGAAGAAACCTGAACCCCTTTTTAGACATTTCCTTCTTTCGCTGTTCTTTGTTGGTTATTGTTTAATGTTTCTTATGATTACAGCCCCAGTTTTCATCTTTAGGTAGGATGCTTTCAGATTTGTTCATCTACATTGCTGAAGTATTCAACCCCTTTCAGATTGTGTCATTTAAAGCCACAAACATGTATGTGTCTTTGGAGGATTGTTTGTGCGTTATTAACACAAAACAGTTTAAATATGGCTTCTTACAAATCAAAAAGATTAGCCTGCATTGGTATTCAGTCCCTTTGACTGAAACCTTGAATTAAAAAAAATGAGGTGCATTATTAGTAAAGTGTGATTTAATTTCAGTATATCATAAACCCAGCAGTTCATAAACACCAACAAACGCAGCAGACAGACCTGGAAGCTGTGGACATCCATGTCATGTTGTAAAACACTAACCCAAGATTTGATTCATATTAGGGCTGTTTGATAAAATAGAAATCATATTGGATCGATATAGATAATTACCAATAAATTTAAAACTTATAACTTAACCCATCCCCTTGAGGAGTGGTAGGCTACCATCGTGCGGCGCCCTGGGAGCTGTATGGGGTTAAGGGTCTTGCTAAGAGACCCGGAGTGGCAGTCTGTGGGAATGGAGCACTAACCCAGAACTTCAGGATTCCAAGTGCCCTAGTGCAGCGGTCGGCAACCCAAACTGCTCAAAGAGCCATGTTGGACCAAAAAAACAAAAAATAAATCTTGTCTGGAGCCGCAAAAATGTAAAAACTTATATATGCCTCTTATGGCAACACGGGCTCTAAGTGTATTATCCCAATATAGAAATGGACTATGTGGGCTTAAATATATAATAAGAATTCAAGATTAAATGTTTATCCTGGAGCAAAAGTCACATAGCAGGATGAGGAGATGGACGAGCACTGAACGCTCCCATCGCACTCCGCTTCATCGTGCGCCACTTCACCGCCCTTCACCGTACGGTTTAGGTTTTGTTGCATTGATGAAATTATAGAAACACAATAAAGGAATCTTTCTGTGGTGGACGTGTTTCTGTTGGGAGGAGTTTATTGAGTCATGAGGAACCAAGAAGGAACTGACATCCATCAGAACAGAGCTCTCTAACCCTGAAATCCGACATCCTCCATCACCATCGTTCCTTGGTGTGATTTATATTTTTAGGATTTGGGGAAAAAATTGAAGAAACTTCCCATACCTGCATCAAGGCGCTACCTGTTGGATCTATGGATTTTCCATCCTTGCAACCAAACTACTATCAGTTGAGGAGTTTGGAGATGCAATTGGAGATGTTATTGAACTATTATTCAGCCCTAATTCATAGCTATCAATAGACAACCCTCAACATAAGACAACTGGCCAGGAAAACTGGGTATTAATTGCTTTTTAAGATTCCAAGCCCTATGCCCTAACCACTTGGCTGCAACTCCCTCAAAAATCTACCCAGAAAAACTTGCAGGTATAATAAACTGCAGTTTATTATACCTTATACCTAGGAAGGCTGAATATAAATGTTTACAATAATTCTCAAGTTTTTTATATGACTAAAATAAATATTCCAAAGCCCCGTGTCCATTTTTCTTTGATTTTACAATTAAGCAATGCTCTGTGTTTGTGCAATGCACAAAATTCCAATAAAATATACTTAAATTTGTGATTGAAAAATAAAAACATTGAAGTGTGCCGGTGGTTGCGCAGGTGACTGTAGTTTAAAAGCCTTGAATCATTTCTTTACAGTTCAAGCGCTCAGTGAGTCATATGTTTGGCCTTGCTAAAGAAAACACTGGCTATTTACTCCAATCAACTGCTGGTTCAAAACATCAACATGAGGAAGTAGGCTTTATGAAGAGATGTTTGCCATGTCTCAGATCAGCCCTCAGCCTCTCGTCCTTCTGGACCTCTACTCTATATGGACTTTATTCACAATTCCACTACTTAGGAGAGCTATTTTGTTTCCTGTCTTTTTCTACTGGAAGAACTGATTAATCCAGGTGTGCCTGACCTCACTACCCATGGCCAGACACACCTTGATTAATCAGTTCATTAAGTGATGAAAGACGGGAAACAAAAGAGCTGCCATAAGTTCAGGAAGTAGTCGAGTTGTGCATAGAGCCCACTCACTTGTTGCTGAGATGCCTCTTGGGGAGTTGAGAAGATGGTAGGGGCTTTAAAATAATTGAGCAGAACAGATCTTGAACATTGTCTGGCTGGTTCTTCTTATCTATCTATAAGCAGTCAGCAGGCATTTTAGCTGTTTTTTTCACAGCCAATACAGAATAAAAGACAAAAAGGAATTTTCAGTTCCTGCACCAGTTTCTTAACTTGAGTTGGACACAAAGTCAGTGTAACTAACCTTTTTTGTTAGTTTCCAACATCTAAGAACTGTAAATGTGATGGTAACTCTCCACACAGTTTGTAATCACAGTATAAAATGCTGCGTGATCCCCTTGCTCCATTTCCAAGGAGCTTTTAGTCTAAGATAATACACACAGTCATTTCAAGTTCAAAGTTAAGCCCGAAAGATGAATGGCCCTGTTCGGTTGGAGGTCTAATTTTTTTCATATGCAGATCAGCGGTGGTTAAGGAAATCATTTTATTTGTAAAAAGCTGCCAAATCCAGAGGGAACATGTGTTGGGCAGAAGTTTTACAGATGGGGGCATTCAGTAGGATAGAAATCACCAGTGAAGGTGCCCAGAAATAGATGCTTTGCTGATGGATTAAAGGAAATGTGCACCTGCTGTTTAGGAAGTGCATCAGAAATTATACCTTCTTTTATGTTTGTTAAACATTCCACATCAGGGGCATCTGTCCAACAGCCAGCATTTCAAGGCACTATGCCCTCAATCCTATATAAAGTTGGATGAGCCTAGATGATCATATTCAGAGGCTTGCTAGCACAATAGGTAGATGTCACAGTGCCCTAAAAAATGAAAACCACTGGGTAACTTAAGGTGACCACTGCAATGCCTCCAGTTCTTTAGGACAAATGTGAAGTTAGAACTCTGCCAAAAGTGCATATACATGATAGATACTCATAAGAGCAGGTTTATTTAAAGCACATGTGCATGAACTAGTCTCCAGGTGCATTTTTGAATGTTTTATGCGTGCAGATTCAGCACCATAAGGCCCCACTATATCACAAGGAGGAGTGCATGCTCCTCTCTGCGCTCGTGGCTTGCTTTTAATGCATTAGTTTTGCTGTTGTTTTTTCCTAGTTACAACTAGTAACATTAGCAAAGCATCTTCAGGTATTAAAGGGGTCATAGAATGATTCTATAGGGTATTTGGTGCTGGTCCTTAAGGTCTCTGAATAGGGTGTGTAACATTGGCTGGGCTGAAAATGGCACATTTGCTCTTCTATGAGCCCTAATGCAAACCTGGTTGTAAGCCCTAGAATGAAACAGGTTTTCTTCCTTTTATGGTATGCTCATTAATATTTAGATGAACTGTGCGCTGTTTGGTTGTTTTACAACGAGCGAAGCTGCTGAGCAAAGATGCATCATAGCAACAAGCACTCACTTACTGAAACATCAAATTGTTGATATGGTAGGGTGACCAGACATGTCCTCCTTTTCCATGACACTTCCTACTTTTGATACCTAAATAAATGTCCAGGGGGAATTTCAAAATCGTCCGGAAATTTTCTCAACTACAGTGCAGCAGAATCGAGCAGTGAGGCTGGTCCTGGATGACTGAGAACCTACATCACCATGTTAGTGATATGTTGGGGAGGCTGACAGTATTAGCTCTACAGACATAAAACATAAAAACATTTCTGTGGAGAGTAGTTTACGTGTCTGTGCTTTCAAAAAAGGTGCTAGCATCAGTATTCACACTGCAAAAATTTTAATCTCTGTAAGTAATTTTTTCTAAAATTAATTGCATTTTTTTCTTGATTTGAGTGAGCAGGTAAGTCAGGCACTATGCCAGTGAAATAAGACGATTTACATTTAAAATAAGAAAAAAACTGCAATCTCTTATTTTAAGTGTTTAATATCTTATTATCTTATTTTAAGGCTAAAAATAATTATTCAGTTCACAAATCATCGTATTTACCTACTCAAATTAAGGGTAAATACACTTATTTTAAGAATTTTTTTTACTAGTTTTAAGATCATTTTTGCAGTGCACTACATGTGTGCACTTTGGGCCAAATTCTGAATTCATAGACAGACAAAATAAGTACAAGATGCTTAATCTGTTCTCTGAGCACCAAAATAAACATTATTTCTTGACTTGAAACAAATTATTGAAACAAGAACTGCAGGAAGACATACAAGGATTACCGATGGCATTTAGTGTTCAGAGATACGGGTACGACTCCTCTCACAGGATGTGGTGGGACCCTGGTCAAACACCATGATTCTACTTGTCCTGTCCTCTGTCCCCCACCTGTGTAATATTAGTAGTTTCCAAGTCTCTTTGTCTTCCCCATACCAGCATTCACTCGAACAGCGTATGCAATCTAGGTCCGCATATAACATCTGTGGGTGTTAATGCCTAATAAAATACAATAACTGCATTACTGCTGTAGGTCAAATCTCTGCTGGTATATAACTGAGAACGTGGCAAACTTTTGGGACAGGACACCAGCTAACAGCTTTATTCGTTTGTTCTAATATTACAATGATTGGATATAGTCACATGACCATCCATTATGTGGAACCATTCATTCTAGTACAGGCGTAGTTGAGAATTTCCTGTAAAATGCATATCTAATACATACTTTCACTAATGTCTGTTGCATTTGCTTCCTCCTCTCAGGCCGTGTGACCCCCGAGCAGCTGTGTTCCTACGTTAAGTTGTTCAGGACGAATTGGGAGGCATTAGAGAGTCACTGTGGGGTACTTCAGCTGGGCTTGGCCACAGCCCAGATGCTCCGACACCCGAGCTTGGCCCGCTGGGATTCCTGTCTGGGTTTCGAAAGGCTGCTGCTCCAGGTGTGTGCTTATCTTATACAACCTTACTATCCATATGTTACGCACAATAAAGGCTTGGGAGTCCGCCAGTCATAAATAGAATACCTCCTATGACAGATTTATTTTCAGTTTTACAGTCCCGCTAAGTATACATTGATTCCTCATGACCAGAATATCAGATTGATTTGGGCTTTTACGATTCTTTTGAACTGTTCTTATACCAGAGCAGTTAAAACTACAAAGATTATTTTAGAAATAAACATAAGGTGCTGAAAAACTTCAAACAGAATCTAAGATGTACATACAACTTCAAAAATAAATAATTTCTTATAGTGTTTTGCAAATTCTGGACACATATCTGGCTATATTTTTAACCATTTTCCTTATCATAAATTACTAGATTCAACAAATCTAGTAATTTACTACATCAACAAATTGGCTTCCACCATGCTTTACAAGTTGTACTATCCTCTAAGGTTTTAAAGCTTCAGCTCAACATCTATAAACAATGTTAATTTTGGCCAAAAATCCTATTCTTTGTCTTTTTATGAACACAAACATTTTCTAGTCCATATGGTTAGGTGCAGCTTTGAGCCATGTGTGTCTATCCAGGACTTATTTCTTGCTCTCTATGCCTTTTCAGTCCTCTCGATAAAAAATTTGGCTTTATAATAAACCAAAACAATGATGTTTCAGGAGTTTTAAAGTGAGGCCAGCCTTTTGGTTTTCTGGTTTTTGGTGTAATGTCTTTGCCATCCTGATTATGCTCATTTTGCCAAAGTTTATATTTAAATCAAACACAACTAATAAAAATTCCATTTAAGCATCAAACCAGCTTTAAAATTGGTGTTATGTTTGAGTCAGTGACAAAAAAAAAGTATATATACTTTGACATTCCTAATAGCAAAAGTACCCATGCTGAGACATTTTTCCCCACAATAAAACTGCAGCTTATATTGAGCTTATATGTAGCTATTTTACACAATGTTGATTAGAAAACATCCACAATAAAGTAAAAACTGTAATGCCCATTCTTATTTTGCATGGTCTTTATATCAGATAAAGACAAACTATATTTAATTTTAAATTATGTTATAAATCTCACTCATATTGATCATAATGTGAAACGTTGAGTGTATTAATGTAAAAACACGTAAACAGGTAAGTGGCGGCTTTTCAACATGGTGACCAGAAATGTTGAATTAACATCCAGGGCTCTCTATCCTGCATAAACAAGGTCCGTTTTGTTTGCGTGGAAAACATTCAGATCCTATAAACACAGCAGAAATGACAGATTTCTCCCTCTCAACCTGAAATCTGTGAAGTCCAGAAAAGGAAAAGCAGAAGCCCATTTTCACAAGGAAGGACGTACACGTGCGTTCGTCTCCTGAAAGGTCAGAGATCAAGATAGTTGAGGGGAGGTGGAGTAATAGGAATAAATCAAAAGTCAAAGTGCACACAGTAACCACTAGTTCCTTACCTCTTGTTTTATTTTCCCAGCAGCGACCTGGACATATTTTAACTCTCCTACAGAAACCAACAGTCAGAGTGGCACAAGACTAATAGTGAACTAATGCCACAGCCATTTCCTCACTCATCTACTTCATACTTTTTCATTGAGCCTTTGTGCATTCCTGAATTCATAAGCAGAGCATTGGGTCTTCACTGTATTCAGAAACTTATTAAACTATATCAGGGAAAAATTAAACAGACTCTTGACCATGGCCAAGATGGA
The DNA here is from genome assembly GCF_000732505.1 of Cyprinodon variegatus. Classification (NCBI taxonomy): domain Eukaryota; kingdom Metazoa; phylum Chordata; class Actinopteri; order Cyprinodontiformes; family Cyprinodontidae; genus Cyprinodon; species Cyprinodon variegatus. The sequence continues at coordinate 786,829 of NW_015150796.1, forward strand.
ATTTGAAAACAACATCTTAGCCTCCCTGCTCAGCTAAATCCACTCATTTATTAAATGAAGGAAAGTGACTCGGGGGCTTTTACTTCCAGAATTTATTTTCTTAAGTCTTACTTTGATCCGCTCCCCCATGGTTGTCTAGCATACCTGGATAACTCAGAACAACTGTCCAACCGCACATTTTTAGCTCTGCTTTCATTATTTGTGAGAACAGGCATGAATTTCATGTGAAGGTAGGACTGAATCCTGTCAGGTTTAAAATAGTTGCATTGAACATGTATATAGTAGTAGATTTAAATCACTTGTATTGAATTCCAGAAACATATTCACAAAAAAAACTGATCTCAGAATGAGGCTACAAGAGCAATATGAGGGTTTTTGCTTGCATTCAAAACAGCTTGAGTATTATTAATGTATTAAGGGAAATGAGTTGTGTGTCCCCTCTGCCCTTTCTGTTTATTTCATTTCCATGTGTTTTTTTTTGGCTTTGGTTCACCATGAAGAGAGAGAGAGAGAGAGAAAGACAGACATTAATTACAGTAGAAACTGGCTAGATGAAAAGCCTCCCAGACATGGCTGGCGGTCGAGCTGTGTTTGCTCTGCCTGAGTGTGTGTGAGGGCTGCTGTGGGGACGACCGACCAGACCTGGACTCTCCGTCGCTTCTTGGACAGTTTAAGTCCCTCCGCGCCAACTCCTGTGGGGAACCTCCAGGCCTTGAAGTAGGCTGTTGTTACACAGAGGTGTGGGGCTGCTGAGTTCAGAGTCTTTAATGATCTCATTTTATCCCCTTTTGTTTATTTTTAATGAAAGCACAGAATAAACAAAGAGGTATTTCATGTCAAAGCGAATGATCTGCAAGTGCAGCTTGGTGAGCGTCAGCATGGTCTCTCTGCTTTGGCATTATGTTTCTAATGTAAGAAAGGAATTGGTTGTTGAGTTTCCCACTTATAGTTTGACTTCTTAGACCACTTGCCTAGAGATAGACCAATACATCAGCAAAACCACTAAAATTTTGGGCTGATGTTAGTGGTTATGCATCGGCCAACAGGTTTGTAGATTCATTACTACATTCAGCAGCTGTGCCTTTAGATCATGTGAAGTGTATGCGTTGTCCCACCCTCATTTAGCTCTCCCTTGTTTATGTTTGGTCTGATTTTATAATCTCATTTTGTTTAAATTGTGATTTTTCTCACATTTATTATTATTGTCTTCTATGTATCATGTTAATAGAGAAAGAAAAAGTAATATCATCTTCAAATATCAGCCCAAAAAATTAACAGCACAATAGGGGTGTAAATCACATCCATCATGGCAATTCAATTCAGTATCAATTTCCTGACCCAACGATTCGATTATTTTCGATACTCAAGAATACACCACGATATGATTCGATTCAATTGGATTAATCGGTTCATTTTTTTTTTTTTTTTTTTTTACACCTTACAGGCTAAACAAAGTTTCAAGTTTGAAATACATCAATGAAAGCTGTAATATTGTTATGCTTTTTTTTTTTTTTTTTTTTTTAGAAACAACAGCAAATAACAGAAGTAGAAAAGTTGCATCAAAAAATACTGCAAAAATACTGCACATAATCAGTGCAATAAGTGCAATGCAATTCCTCGGCTCCAGACGTCCCCGCCTCTCCCAAATTGTAGCTGACCGCAAACAGTGCCGCAGACAGGAGGCCGGCTTGTTTTGTTTTTATGACCGAAATTGCGGAAAACAACTCGTGAAGTTTGACCCACTAGAAGAGTGAGGTGCGCGAGAACGCTGGGACCCTTTTTCCACATGGATTTCCGGCTTTTTTGGCCCTCATGTCCCTCCGTCGTCGGACTAAACTCGCCCCCACTTCCTCGCCGCCTTGGCCGTATCTAGACCCACAGCGTGTAGCACAGACCACGCTTCAGTATTGAGCATAAATCAAAAATATCTGTGTCAAGCTCACTGCAACACACTGCTGTAAGAGTGCGGTAGGAGGGCAAAATAGGTTTAGCCCCACCGCAGCACGGGAGGGAGAATTACGTCTAGGAGCAAATGGATAAAAATAGACCGGAGGAAAAAAAAAAAAACATGAATCGTTTCTCTTGTGGACGTGTTGATGCATCCAATCGTCGGCTGTTGGATCGATGCATCGATACAAAACGATTATTATTTACACCCCTACAGCACAAATCAGTAAGACTGATGTCAGAACTGACAACAGTTTGCTTTAGAAGCTTTGAAGAACCTCCCAATCCTTTGTGTAGCTCCAGGTTGTGCTTATTGGTAAATAAAGAAAACCGTGATGCAAATCTAGGCAGCCTAAGATAAATTGAACAGACTAATTACTGGCTGTTAAAGTTTGCATCTATTTTTAAGCTTCCTGTTAAAGGGCTCCTACATTTCAGAGTGAATTTCATCATATCCAGTTTAATATCTAAAGGCCCTTTAGATTACAGTTCAAGTAGGACAGAACAAACTTTGTGGCTAAACTAATGGATCCTGCCCAAACAGATTCAACTCCATAAATTCAAGCCAGTTGTTTTGTGGAGCATGTTTGGATATCAGTGCTTATCAATGTATTTCCCAGAAGAGCATTAGGTGACTCTACTCCATCCAGACTGGAGAATTTGCTGTTCCTGTTTTTGCTTTACATCACATCAGTATTCCACAATCACATATTAACACTTACAGTTCAAAATGCTATCGTTTGTTTTTCACTCCCTAGGTCATTGCTGTCCAGAGTCATTCCACCTTAAGAACACCAGATTTCCTTTAATGGCTGATTAAAAGGCTTTTTTAAGCCCCCATAGAGCTTAACAATGATCTAAGATTGGCTTAGCATAATTACACTGATCAAAATGTATGGAACAATTATAAACTGAGTAGAGATTATTTTAAAATGTAGCTTGAGAGTTATAAGAACTTTTGTTATACAAAGGTACAGAAGAATAAACATTTAATTATTTCGAATAAAATAACAACAATGACCAGAATAATAAAAGCATTTGGAGTTCAAAACAACTTATACAGAATTTAAGGCAAATGAATTAAACATTATTAAAGGAATATGTAGGCTCCATGCATCCAATGCAGCTTATATATTATAATTTTTTAACCAATGTCCATCCTTATCGTCTTTTGCAAATGCAATATTGCAAACATTGATTAGTGACTGGAATTTGATATCTTATCAAGCTCTAGTCTGCTGCTAGACTTTTCCCTTGAATTTAGTTTGGGCTCTCACCTTGCCTCATACCAGTCTATCATTTCATGTTTAACATAAAACACCATGCATTTGTTGTTTTCAGCACTGCAACTGTCACTGTTTCAGCTCAGCTTCTTGGGGTGGTGGGAAACTATTCCTAAATATTCATGAACAGAGTGTAACTTTTCTATTAATGCACACCACTCATCCAGATGTGTAACTGCGCCCCTAGTAGAAAGGTGATATATTTGTGTGATGCACTTGGGAGGTTCATAAGAAAAGTGGTTAGATTTAGATTTTGAAGGTTTTATTTGAAGAGCCCTCCAGGTAGGACTATAACATCAGTGTGGTTGCTTTAATATTAAATACTGAATTGGATTTATTACTAATTTAATATAAAGCATAGAATTGTCCGCTGAGGCTACATATCTTCTTGTTTGACATGCCACCCTGCCTGTCCTTTCCTCCCCTGCCTGAAAGGGTCAGATTGAGCAGACCTGGTCGAGCTCCAGGCCACAGTTAAAGAGCCCGTGTGTGAGAGGCGTAGACAACCGGAGCTAAACTCCACAGACTCGCTCTTTCACCGCTTCCCAGAACATCATAGTCGCGTTGTACTAGCTTCCCATCAGCCACCCAGTCAGACGCTCCCCCTCGCCAAAACAAACATGTTTGCTACCACTACACCTCCCTCCCACAGAGAACAGACATGTTGAAGCTCCATCTTTTGGAATCCAAAGCTCTTTAAGGCCAGTATTGTGGCTGATTGTGCTGCACAGTCTGCTGCAAAGAGCTCTGTCACATCACTGAACACAGCTGGGATGACAGCAGCGCTGCAGAGAGGAGCTAACCCCTCTCACCCCGGCCTGATGCTTTATTCTGCTGGGATTAGCAGGGCACGCCTCTGCAAACATTTAAGTTCAGAGTTATTGCTTGTCACAGTGGCTCTTGGATGGATGGAAAACTGCGCCTGGCTGCATGTCCCCAACTCCCAAGGGTCGCTCAGACTGCATGCCTGTTTCTTATCTCAGTCGGCGCGGTATGATTGGGTTCAGTGCTGCAGAAATAAACGCTATAATTTAAAATCTAGCTGTACAGCCAGTTCATGAGCATCTAACAATGATTTACAGAAGAAAACTTTATAGAAAATGCATTAATGTGTAAATGCGAAGCATATGTTGTACTTAGTTAAAATAAAACTGAAACTATTCTATAAGTTGAACCTTAAAAACTATTAATGGTTGATGGTTTGCAGCAGCGTCTGAACAATGATCAAATTGAACTTTGTTTTTAGTGGACCTTATAGTTTGGCTGGTGAAAACTGAATATGGTCAATCCAATGTTTTTCTTGCAAAACTTTTTATGCGACAGTATTGATTGCATTTTGACATATTTTCCAAACTGAGTTGTCAATGTCTGCAGCACCTCCAGAGTTAGCATGGACCTCATGAATATTTCTCTGATTAATCCTCTCCTTGTCCAGCTTGTCAGTTTTAATGCATTGCAGTGTCTTGATATATTTGCATTTGAGCTAAACGAAATATCCATTCTCCCTCCTCATCACATTATCAGTTCTCGCAAAACTGCAGTGTAATGTTTGGTTGAAAGTACAATCCATTCAAAACCTTCATAATGATAATATGCAAGTTCAGGTTGAGGGACTTCCACTGTTATTGAACCCCACATGTAATGAATACTCCTAATTATTTACATTTAGCTCCCAGAAAATGGTAAGGACGTTACAACGACGGCAAATAGATTAAAGAAACAGGTAAAGTTGAATGTTTTCCAGATATTTTGCAGCCCTAGTCTTTAGTTATCCCAAAGTCTCTTCATTATTGGATCATGTATTTAAGAGATTAAAGAAAAATTATCTTTAAAGCTCTTCAAACAAGCGTCTTTCTGACCTGCCATAATGTTCTTTAACAGACATGTCAGGCATTTACAAAGCGGATTGATCTACCCTGAAATTAGTTTAAATCAGTCACATTAAAGTGACTTTTGAAGGCAATGATTTTCAGTGTATTTTACTTTGTGATATCAGACGAAAGGTGATAAAAACAAACCTTTTTGTTCATATTTGCTGATTGATGTTGATGTATTGCATGAAATCCTGATAAAAATTATGATCATAACTCTATAGTTGAACAGTGAAGCGGTTTAGAATGGTTATATGGATTATAATCCTACTGAATGAATGATGCTGGAAAGCTTTCTGTTTGGAAGTGTTTTTTTTAATTTGCAGCATAATTATTTCTTTAAAATGTTAGTTAATATGTTAATGCATTCATGAACTTGTAATGAATTTTAATGTTTCTCATATATCAACCAGTGATTTAGTGAAAATCCACAACTCATTTTATAGGTTTAACTAGAGCTGCAAGTAACGATTATTTTGCAAATCGATGAATCAGTTGATAATTTTCTCGGTGATTTGATTAATAGTTAGATAGCCAAAGTTTCCTTAAAGAAGATATTTTATGAAATTAAACCAGATAAAACTGAAACTTTTCCTCTTGAGAAGTTCTGGATAGAGCACGTTGACAGATGAAAACCTTTTTTTTTTATCTTAAATGCAATATATTTTTTTTACAATTTTTATATAATTACTGCTCTAAGTGGGGCGCTCTGTCAGCTAAAGGGATGTTTTACAGTCTCTATACTCCAGTTAATGATTAACCGATTACTAAATTATTTGAGGATTATTTCAATACTCGAGTAATCCGATTAGTTTTTTTTAGCCCTAGCTTTAACCTTAACTTTAACCTGTACTTAACCTTGATTTTCTTTTTTTTCACACAATATTTTACACATTCCACTTTGTCCTGAAGTGCCAAACGTTCAAATGCGTCTTTTGTTTTGTTCAAGAAAATTGAATAATTAAAATTGCCATTAAGATAGAAGATCAAGGTAAATCTTTCTGCTGGGTCAGACAGTCATGCTTCATACTCCATCATACCTTTGCCATGCAGCAAAATTCTTTAAGGTTACCTCCACTATGCAGCCTGTTTTTTATTTTGTTTTTAACACCCTCTGTAAGGAAAGAACAGAGTCAACATTATCTCATGCTGGAGCAATGCTACTGAAGTTCTTGCAAAAACAGATGCTCTTTTAGAAAACTGTCATGGTTTGTAAAGCCTAAATGTTTTGAAGCTGTTTCCAGCCTTTTCTGCTGCGTGTTGGGTTCGCAAAAACTGATGTTTTTGCTGATGTCACCGTGGATTAGTCATTGCAGTGGCAGGGTCATTTAACGGGAGCGTCCCTAATTAACCACCCTCCTCTACGTACAACCAGCCTGTTGTGGCACAGGGACATCTCACACTCTTGACATCAGTTTCTAGACTCTCCTGGACATACACTGTCTTGCAAAGACAATTATGCAAGCTTATTGCTCCTTTATTACTTGCCAGACAAGAAAAACATCTAATTTTCTATGCTTATCTGTAAAAAAGAACAATTATGTGGAAGATTATTTTGCAGTTACGTATATGTGACATCTGGAATGCATCATTCCTTTGGCAACAGAGGGAACACGTCGATATTGGTCCTGACTCTGAGTAACTTAAAACTGATCTGAGGTGCATGCCACAGAAAGTCGAGGGGCTTTAAGCCAGTAATTGGCCTTTCCCCAGGGTATGGAGTCTGTCCCCACATCCCAGACATTCCCCTGTGCTGCATCTCCGCTGTGTCCCAGTCTGCCCAGTGTAGTTTCCTACAAAGTAACATGAATGACTTCAGGCCCCTGCCTTAGTCCAGCATTGACCTCGTTTAGTCCTCCTACTGTTTTAATAACCTCACATCTGTACTGACCGAACTGACTGTCTCCACATCTGTCCCCTCCCTATACGACATTCCGCTACTTCCAGCCCAGAGCAACACGGATCTTCTCCTGTCTGCCGCTAAGCCAAGTGGCCTCTCTGTCTCTCCGCCTTACTTTACGGATCATATGATTTCTTTTAGCGACAGTGGCTTGTAAAACTTCATATTCTTAAACTTTCCCTCGTTTTGTCCGGCTAAGACCATAATGACCGACACAGCATAGCATGTAATATGGAAATCTGTAATATGCAGAACACCTTACTATTCAAACTACAGTACTGAGTTGATACTTTGTAGAACCAACATTCGCTCTAATTAGAGCTGTAAGTATTTTAGATATTTCTAATGGCTTTGCTCATCTAGACACCAACCAGAGTCATGTCTTACCTTAGATTCTCAATTGCATATACGTAGGTCTAAACTTTCGCTGGGTCTCCTTACACTCAACAAAGCCTTGATTTGAACCACATCGTTTATACTTCAAGCTGTGTGTTTTGAGTCCTCATGCAAGAATGTTAACCTACACTAAAGTCTCTAATTCTTATGGATCTTCTGTTTTTCAGTCTATTTTCCCTTAACATCCAACCAGCTTCTCTGTCCATGCTTGGGGGTAAAAAAGACAAACAATCTCAAATCATGATTCTGCCACCCCCATTATTTTATGTTTGAAATGGTGTGTTGAAGTGAAATTTAGTTTCTACTTTCTGTGAAATGTTTGTGTGCTTTGGGTGCTCTCTTCTGTACAGACCGCCTACTCCCCTGAGTCTCCTGGGTCCTTTCCATGGCTTGTTGGCAACTGCAGGCCAGACTTGGCATATTTTTCTTAGAACAACATTTTAAAAGGCCAGTTTGTGCACAACAGTTATCTGTCCTGTCGACAGAGTCTCCCTCCTGAATCTCTGCAGCTCCTCCAGAGCTGCTTTCTTGGTTGCTTCTCTGAGGTACGCCCTCCTTCCCAGGCCTCATGTTTTAGACTTTGCACGCCATTTCTTGGTAGTTTTATAGTTGTGTCATAGTGTGGCATCTTTCTGCTGCAGTAATTCAAGAATCAAGAATATTTATTGGATGGCATGGACTGATAATGAATTGTTGAATGAATGTATGTATCCACATACATAAAGTCTGCATTGTGTTAATCCTAATGACAAGTATTGTTTGCATATTTTTACTGTTTTTATTTTTAGATTGTCAGATTATTTTCACAATAAAAGAATAATACCTCGGATAACTTAGAAATATTCTTTAATGGTGTTTTTTGTGGGCTTTTTAGTTTGCATTTATTAGCGCATCTATTTAACTACCATCTGTGATTCTGTTAAAAAGGCCGTTTCCTGCTAAGATTTAAAAATGTTGCATGTTAAAAAAATAATTTTAAGCCTATTGTTATCTGTTTTTATCCCAATGGTGTCAAAAATTGTATTGAGTATCAAACAATTTTGATATCGGGTTTGAAATCTAAGTATCACAACATCCCTATTAAAAAAGTCCTTAAAAGTAAAGGGAAAAAAAAGCGTTAAACATTGGAGATCATATGGCAGCTGAAAAACTTCCCTAAAGAGAAGTATAAAGTATTTACATCGGGATGGAGCGGGATGTATCTACATGAAGTGTAGTTTTTGTTAAAGCAGCCTATAGATGGACATTGGTCATGAAATGGACTGTTGAATGTCTACAGGGTGGCGTTTGCCTTCACAGCTTTGGGAAGGAAATTGTTTTTATGTCTGTTCTGGATTTAATGTAGCTGAACCATTTTATAAGCTGTTGCTGCACTAAAGTCCATGCTTGTTTGTGGTTTAAGGTATATAGATTAGCTTTCTCAGTAGAACAAATCAGCGCAGTTTCTCTGTTATGCTCTATGTAAACACATGGTTTACTACAGCATAGACTCACATGGTGGACAGGAACTCCTGTATGCTGGGAAAGTCGTGGTTTCTGTATTTTCTTGCAAAACAAGTGCTGTAAAGCTTGAGGGAACACATAGCTGGGTTTATCAGAAGATTGAGTTATTTACCTATCTCTTCCTTCCTGTGTTTAGTTGGAAAGGATTACACTGCAGGAGAAAGGCGGGGAAGGAGTTGACTCCCAGGAAGATTCAGGGATGGATCCCATCTCAAGCCCCTTTCCTTTCCGCCGGTCCCAACCCCTGAGCAACGTTACACTGCCGGCTGTGTTTATATTTTCCTGCACGGCTCAGTCCTAATGTACTATCTGTTTAACAGGCAGAGAGACGCCTGTTTATAGAGAGGGACCCTTTTAACTGAGGTGACGGCTTGGTGGGCCACAGGAGCAACAGCAACTCATCTTCCTTCCTGTTATTATTACCTCTCCTCTTGCAGACAGATAGGCTGACTACATTACTTATCTTCAATCATAGCCAGCAGGATGGCCGGCTATGATTGTGTCTAATCTGTCTCTATTGGAAAACCAAGAAACATGAGAAGACTTACTAAAGTTGTCTCACGTTGAGCCTCACAGGCTTCAATTCTCGGGTCAATAGTAATTTGCCTGCTCTGCATTTTAAGCGTTCCACTGAGCATCTTTCTAATAAATCTATATTTCAGCCCACTGAGCTGAAACTGCGTATTAATAGCTTGATGTTAATGGCTATAGAGTTACAGTGCTGCAGCTTTCTGAAAGTTACAGCTGAGGGAGTAGAATGGGCTCATAAGTGTGTATTCCACTAAACATTTGCTTCTTTGCTTAAGTCGTACCTCTGCAATAAGGCTTTTCTTTCAAACCGAGTCAAAATATCCCTCTTATGCCCCCTAAACATTTCCACCTATTGCCACTGAACCACAAACCTTCACATGTTTTATTGGATATTTATGTGAAAGACCAAAACAATTTTTTACATGATTATATTTTTATATATGTAAAAAAAAAAAAAAAAAGGCATTGTGCAAAAGTAATTTGCCTGCACAAGTCAACACTTTCTGAAATCACGTTTGACTGAAGTTTCCAGCTGGATGTCTTTTAGTGTATTTCTCTACCAGCTTTTTGAAAATCTAGTGACTGATATTTATTTGCCCATTCTTTTTTGCAAAAGGTTCAAGCTCGGTCAGATTAGCAGGGGAGTGTTTGTTAACAACAGTTTTCAAAATTTTCCATAAACTCTTGATTTGGTTTTGGTCTGGACACATAAATATTTTTTGTTTTAAACCATTCAGTTGTAGCCCTGGCTTTATTTTCAGGGTTGTTGACGTGCTGGTTGGTGAACCTCTGCCCCAGCCTCATGTATTTTCCATACTTGACCAACATGACAACCTTGTATTTGAATCCATCCATCTTCCCATCAACTCAGACCATCTCCCCTATCCCCGCTGAAGAGAAGAACCCCCAGAGCATGATGCTGCCTCCATATTTGTCAGTGGGGATTGTGTGTTCAAAGTCATGTGTAGTCTTTGTTCTCCATATTTTTTTGACTTTATTGGAAAAGCAAGTAATAATGCAGCAGGCAAAATTAAACCACATGGAGTTTCGATTTAATATAATTTGTCTATTCTGACCTGTTCTCCACATTTTAACCAAAAAAGTTAAATTTTGGTCTCATCTCCCAAAGCAACGTCTTCAAAGGGCTTGATTTGTCTCAAACACAGCCTATGGCAAACAGCAAACAAGACATTCTTATTGTTGTTTTTTATAACAATAGCTTCATTGTTGTTTCCAGAAAGACCACATTTGTGCCGTGCACAACTAATAGCCGTCCTGTGGATAGTTATCCTACCTGAGCTCAGGATCTCTGCACTTCATCCAGGTCTACTACTGGCCTCTTGGCTGCATCTCTGATTAATGCCCTTCTTGTTCAGCTTGTAGGTTTAGGTGGAGATCCTTGTTTTGGTAGGTTAAAAAGTGGAAAAGAAATTAAGGGTGGTTGTTATCCGTATTTAGCCACTCACAGACTTTTATTTTTATTTTTGACCACCACTCACTGCACTACATTATTTAATGTGTAGGCAAATGGTTCAGATAAATATATGTTATTTTCCATAAGTTACATGTGGCAAAAACTAAATCAAGCAATGCTCTCTTACCATTCGTCCTTAAAGGGCGCATTTACGGATTTAACATCTAGTCCTACTGCAGACATATTTTCCCAGTTTAGCTGTGGATCTCTGCAGCTCCTCCTGGGTTACTGTAGGCCTCTTGAATTATTCTCTAGGTTATGTTCTTCTTTCCTGCTTTGTCAGTTTAGGTAGGTGGCCATGTTTCTTTAGGTTTACATCTGTGTCGTATTCTTTTCATTTTAAGGATTAAATCTCCACAACCTGCTTTGAATATCTCAACTTTCTCCCTGACTTCTGTGCTTTATCTTGGTCTTTATGATGCTGTTCATTCAGTAGTGTGGGCAGTTCTCTTATCTTTTAACACAAGCAATAGTCTATTAAATGCTTTTTTTTTTCAAACTTAGATTGACCACTGTCTTTAAAAACACATCAAAGAGTTACAATGTTCAAGTCAATAATGGCTACCATAATAACAACGCAATAATTCCAGGACTTGACTATATAATAGCCTTTAGGAATTGTTTTTTAATCTAGGCATTTGAAAATACCACAATATGCAAACCATATTTGTTCCTTATTGGTTTCAGCGCTGACTGAACAAATAAGACACCAGGACTGTGTAAGCCTGGCTATTAGCCTGGTCAGGAGCAGGCTAGCTGCACAGAATAAATCACTATGGTAAGTTTTTTTGGTACTTCGTAAGGGAAATTTTTAGGCCAGGATGTCCATAAAATCCAGACCTAATCCTTTATCTTGGTCTGGTGAAACAGGCATCAGATGCTGCCAAACCTAAACACAGGATGAATAAGATGGCTTTCATGATCGTGTAGTTCGAGGCTTACCCATGCATGTCAGGCAAAGTATCTAAAGCCCTGTCGAGGTAGGCCCTATTGCACATTATATGTCCTTTGGAACAAGCACTAAATGGACCCAAGAAACCAACTGAGCTGTCTGTTGATTTCTGTGCTGCAATAGGCGTTTTTATGTCCCATCCAAAAAGATTAAACCGAAGCAGAGGTAGAACATGTTTATTTCAGTGGGACTTTAACTGCCCACATGCAATAACCAGAGAAGACAAAGGTTTGAGGTTTAATTTTCTTTGTGCCAAAGAACGTTTTAGCCGTAATGTATCAGAATAAACTGTTTAATTATTCATATTTGGTAGAAAGTAAATATGGGAAATGTTATAATTTTTATGTGTTCAATACAAGAAACAGTCCTATCATGCTACATGGTGGTGTGTTATATTATAAGCGTTTTTATGTATCTCATATGTCTATTGTGAGCCTCATCAGCATCTCCTCTTGGTCTTGCATGCCAGAATATGTTTCCCTGCTGTGTGTGCTACTGATTGTAAAATTGCAGGTTTTCTGTCTCCAATGGCTGAAACAGTTTCCTGGGGAAAAGACCAAGTGATTTTCTTCTTTTCCATCTGCCTCTGAAGTTAAGAGCCATGGACAGAAACGTTTTAAGACCTGGGAGGCGCTGCAGGTGTCTCCCTGAAAATGAGCTTGGTTCAAGCAGATTCAGCTTCCAGTGTGGAAAATACATTAGCCAGATGCTTAGTGATAGAAAGTTGGCTGTTCGAGTCATTCTAATGCTGCTCCTGGTCTTTTTGAATTAGAATATAGTAATAAGATTTACAAAGTCATTGGACAGTTTGTGGAAATGCATGACTGAATCAGCAAATTCCTGGAGGAAATTCCCTTTGTTGTATTAGACTGGATTGGAGAATGGTGTTTTGACTCATTTGAATTTGTTACAAGTTCGGTTTTACAATAAATATTTCCCGTTATTCAAAGCCTCAGAATCCAAGTCTTTGGGGATCTACTGTCATCTGAAGAGGGGATTCTGCTGCATATTTTGTTAGCTTCTATTGTTTACTCTGACTGTTAAACTCCAAGTCAAAGGCTTTCACATCTGGAGAACTTTTATGTGGTTCTGTGTTTTGTCTTTTTCCCACACTAATGGTTGTATTATGGATGTTTTGCATGATTCAAAGTTACTTTATTTTTTTCATCTTTGACCGCAGGACCCTGGTCCTCAATTAAACCAAGCTTGCAAAATGAATATGGATCTTCTTCACTCCAGATTATCCACTTTCCTTTTTCCATGTGGATTCTTATTGTACTCCATTATATCCCCCATGTTTTTAGTGAGGAAAACCAAGTCAGAACAGACTCATGGAGTGGCCACTTCCTTTCTGCACCCCTGCTGATTCAGGTCAGTGTGGACTGCTGACCTGGCTTGTAGGAGTCATACTTCATCTGACCAGACTCCAACAATTCACCACAGCTTTAGAAAAAAGTACCACAATGCCCAGCATTCACACTTGGATTGTTAACTGAGGAAGGCAGTTGAAAAAGCCGACTATTTACCAGGACAGTAGGTATTTGTTAAAGACTTTACAATGACCCACTGTCCCAGACTGAACAATCCAATAAACCAGTTTATAGATGTCACAGTAGGATCCATTGCCTTCACTCAGTTACATCTCACTCTACTTTATTTGCCATTCTTTCCATCTTTTTTTTTTCAACTGGATCTGAAACTATCCCCATAATTGCACTGAGAAGGTATGTTAGTACCTATGTGTGCATGCAAGCATTCATGCATGTGCATCCTTTAATGTGCTTACTCTGGAAACAAAGTTTCAACTTCCTGTTGTCACAAACAGCCCCCTTGTTCCCCATTGAAAAGCTGCACCTCAGGACAGATTAACTATCAGGTCATTTGTCACTACCTGCTGAGCACAGGCCAGGGAAGGTCACAGCCCACAGGACATGCGTCTTTGTGTCTATATGTCTGATCTCTCATGGAGACAGAGAAACATTCCAGCACTTCTGGTTGCCCTTTCTGGGAACTGCTTTACTCAAAGAAACATAGCACGCCATTTCTTGGTAGTGCCCCAAAGACAGCATATTGATCTGGACATTTAACGATGAATTCATCCTAGTGGCAGTGTTTTATTTTCAATCCAGCTGACCTCATTTGGTCAAGTTTTCTTGACCAGTTCAGCTAAGCTACATTTTTAGGGAAGCAGCAGGTTGGAATTGGACAGGCTAAGACTTGTATGAGCCAAGAGGGCAATGGTACCTGTAGGAGCTCCACAAATCTGCAGCTGTGAGAAGTGCCATGCAAAACACTATTAATGGAATAACTTAGATTCCCATCTGAAGTTTGTCGCAGGCCACATACATGAAAAGAATTGAAGATGCTGTAGTCAAATGGAAACCTCATTTACAGCCCCCCTAACACATCATTCCCATAGTAAAGCATTTTGGTAGCAGTATTGGTAGATGGATGGAGCATATTAAAGCATAGCCTATGGCAGCACCTGTTAGAGGTTCGGGTCTTGGGTGACACTGAAAACGTAGTCAGAGGAACAATAGGATTAAAGCACATCCATGTGTTAGAGAGGCTCAATCGAATACCAGGCAGAAATCAAACTAAGAATGTGGGACTTGAAAAAAATTTCAGATGTTCTCCCTTCTGTCTAACAGTGAGCTGTTTTGCTAATAGAAAAGTGCTCAACTGTCTGCACAGGTGGCAGGGGCATGTCCCAAACGGTGAATCCAAATATACCTTTTCTTTATTATTTCTCAGAAATATCATGCATCTGCTTGATTTATGTTGGTTAAAGATTCTTGAACCTAGTGGTTGTAACATGAACTGAGGTGAGAAACTTTTGGTACTATGAATACTTGTGAAAGGCACTATGTATCATGAAGCAAAGGTGGGACAAGGAGCTTCTTTTTTCAGCTGCGTGAAATAATACCCTTCTGAAACTCCCTCCCAAACCCTCTGTTCACTCATGCCTACCCCTGCGGACTACCTTGTCACCCCGGGGACTTACCAAATCACCTCGAGGGAGTGAGCCGGACCAATCACCACGGTGACTAAACAGCGAGGGTCAAACCGGGTCAATCAGGGACAGACTGTTGCCACCCCTCGCCCTGTCATTAATTACTCGCGCCTCCTCAGGGCTGAGCTCCAGCAGGCGGCCACATAGGTCAGTGGGCTGAATCCTAGTGGTTTGAATGTATGATCAGATGAAGCTCAGCAGGCTTTTCATGTGTGTATTTACAGCTGGGTCAGTCTCGCTGTTATTGCCAGCTAATGTGTGGTGCCACATCTGACACAGTTTTGAAACCAGCATGTTTTGACGTCGGGTCATGTTGGTAATAAGAACTTGAATCCGTCCCGTGACCTGTGTGATCATATGGGACCTCTAATTTTGAGGGAAGGCTTTATTTGATTGAAGCCATCAGTCTGAGAGAAATCCTGCTGCATCCCGGTGTCATGGGAACTTTTCTTCAGGAGAGGGTGTTTAGTTTGGTCTGATTTTTTAGGGCTCATATTCTTCAAACTTTACTGTTCTCTTACTTTATATATTTAAGTTTGTATAGATCTCAACTAAACCAGCTATGTTTTGTTCTAAGCTCAGGTTTTACCCTGAGCTGCTCTTTGTATTTGTGATTTGAGGATGTTGATGCAGGGAAGCAGACACCAGAGTTTGCCTTTTGTTTGAGTTTGGCAAAGTTTCAGCAGCGATAAGAGGTTTACATTCAATCATTCAGTCATCATTGCTACGGTGACCATTCTGAGCTTTTAACGATGTCTATGATTTGTTCTTTTTCGCATGGTGGAAATGTGATGGAAATTCAAGCTGTAGGATTTTTTTTTAAACAGTAAGGGGCACAAGTTTGAGCTATTGTGGATTTTCTCCCTTTCACTCACACACAACCTTTACAAGCCCTTGGTCATAAACATGATTGATGTATAAATCTGGCTGGATGCTCAATGACTCTTCCTATCAAATTTGGATGGTTTCTGCAGCTTTTAAACATTGTCTGTACATTTTTAAAGGGTTTGAGCTCTGGGTCATTTCAGAAGTTTAATGTTAGCCTATTTTATCTATTTTAATAGCCATTTTAGTGTGTTTGATGCTAGATTGTGTCAAAGTTTTACCCATACTATAACCTTCAAACCGAAGAGATTAGTTATGATGTTCTGATCCTACTTCTGATCCTCCTGACCCACATATAGCCAAGATAATTATCAACTGGAAAGTTGGGGAACATCAGTATCACTGATGATGAGGTGAGTTTAACCTCAACATTGGCCAAGAAGATGCAGACAAAGAAAGACGCCCCTGTTCCAGGAACAGGACCTTTAAGCTCAACACAAAATGCTCTGTTTTTAAAATGGATAAAATCAAAAGCTGCATGGAGATAATTGTTGTGGTTAGAGGAGATAAAGTTTTAGCTATTTGGTTGCAATAACAAGACTAATACTTAAAAGTGTTAATGTGAGGCTTTCATTAAAAAGCATATTACACCAATTGACAACCAAGGTGTGGGTAGCATTATGCTGAGGTTACAGATTACAGGCTGTGCTGTGCTGTTTGCAATACTGGTTCAATGCACAGAGTAGACGGATTAATGAAGAACGTGGGATATCTTCGAATTCTGTCTCCTCAGTTTGAATCAACAACCAGTTGTTGCAACTGTAAGGCGATGAGATGCAACAGCAAGACATTGAAACCACATGGCGTTGCACCCAGACGGGAACGGTCTTCACCTTCATGTACAAATTATGTTTAGAAGCCAGGTTTTAGAATCTTTACCATTTTATACGCACTGATAAATACAATACTCCAATATGCAGCCATTACTTTCCCAGGATCTGTTAAAAAGTTTGTTTGAGGAAGTAATTGCAATGGGAGAAATTTTAGTCTGTATCTATGTTTATATTAAGGCTTTATCTATAGTTTTAAGAGGCTTGGTGTTTAATAGTAATTAGCACAAAAGAAATGCCTTCAATAAATCAATAAAACTCCAACTTAATATTAACAAAATCATGCCTATGATGAGTGAATATAAACCTCTGACTGCCTTTTTACCTTCAGCTGTTGAAATAAAACTCTGCTTCAGAGGAAACTTTGATTGGCATCTGGGTTCAGAGAATATGGAGATGTACCCCCCAGGCTCTCTGCTGGGGTCTGTAGGCAGTTCAATCTCCCTTTGCTCCCTCTTACTCCACACCATCAGTACTTTCTCTCTTGGTATTAAATTTCCTCATCCCTTTTGGTTTTTTCTTCATTTTTGCCCACGAGTCTTACTTTTTACTCCCCAGATACTTTCATCTTTCAGTATTGGTTAAACCATCCATGTGTTTATTGATACAAATGCATCTAATTTTGTTGTTTGGGCTCTTATGAAGAGGGCAGAAGAAAAACCCTTTGCCACATGTTAGAACACCCTAAAAAAAAAAACCAGAGAGCCCCTTGCAAGCAAAAGAGCATAGATGAAATATTTTTAAATTGATTTAGTAGAGTTGCTCCAAAAGTTTGCCAAAATACAGGCTGTGCTTCCAGCAGCTATGATGCCTAGAAACAAAGACTCTCATCTGATCTAGAAGGAGCTTAATATAATGCAGAAAGATGGAGTTCAATGAGCCATACAGGACATATGCATAAATAAAACACAAGGGCTGTTGGGCAACAGCAAGTTGGCGCTCAGATCTTCAGAGTGTAGCTGAAAAGTTTCCTCTCTCCCTCACAGTGCAAACCGGTCGAAGCCAAAATCTAAGCCCTTCTAGCTGCTGGTTTTTCATGGATTCAATGAGGACAAGCAGTCTGTTTGAAAACATGTGGGAAAAAAACCTCATCCATTCCTGCTTCTTCCCTTTCTAGCTTTCATCTGGAGTGAACTCATACGCCCCGTTTCGACAGTTC
Source organism: Cyprinodon variegatus (assembly GCF_000732505.1). Lineage (NCBI taxonomy): Eukaryota > Metazoa > Chordata > Actinopteri > Cyprinodontiformes > Cyprinodontidae > Cyprinodon > Cyprinodon variegatus. The sequence goes on from NW_015150796.1 coordinate 804,573, forward strand.
TATTGTTCTTGCTGTAGTCTGAGACACATGTGGGTCTGTTTGTCCCACTAATGTTTTCATGGAAATGGGAAAAGGCATAAAAGTAACCCTAAATGAGCATGGACACCCAACCGCTAATTATGAGTGGGGGAGAGGGGGGGAGAAAGGTCTCCCATATTACAGCCATGCTAAGACTCCATCTTTCCCCCCCCACTGTGCGACTTGCTTTTGTTCTGAGTTCTTTAGGATGCTTTGGTTTTTTTCCTCCACGTTGCAAAGTATCTGCCTTCTGAGGAGATTTTTGGCTGCAGCAAGGTTTACAGCCTGTTGTGAGGCATAATAAATTCTGCCACGTATGTATTTAATGAGAGCATGTTCTGTTTGGGTGGCCACTTTTGTGTTCCTATAGAAGTTTTATGTCACTGTAAGCAGTTTGTTGTGGTTGTCAGAAGTCGGCTGCAGGGAAAGCACTGCGCAGACTCAGATAAGAGGTTAAAACATCAGCCACATCTGGCTGAGGAGATCAGAAGTTCAACCGTCCTCGTTCACACAGCGCTAACCTCTCTTCCACGTCCTGACTCAGACATAACAAAACGAAAGAGGGAAACTGCAGAATAATTTCTTTTTATTTTGCAAGTTTGCACTGGTGTGATCTTTAATTAGCTGACTCTGACAAAATGCATTTTTCCCTTCTTTTTACTTTGAAAACTTTCCTTAAGCTTTTCTGCTCTGAAGTGGGACACACACACACACCAACACACACAAAGCGAAACCTAAAGCTATCTGATCTGGGGGCAATGCAATAAATCACACATTTATCACCTTTCTTGTATTTTATTGGAATTTAGCAGGTATTAGTGAGGCTGAGTCAGCCCCTTGGTCATTTTTGGGGGGAAATACAGGAAGGCCACTCCACTAAATCTTACTTTAACTTACTCACTGTCAACAATGGTTTATTTTCCTCTCCCTTAAAGGCAATGTAAGTATGTTTAAGTTACTTGCTTGTCTGATTTCTTTAGCGTCTTTTTCTCATCAGTTTTATCATCATTACATTTATGTATATTTAATCTATTTAATATGAATTTTCAGACAGTGTTTTTAAAAATCAATTTCACTGACTCTGTTAAATTACTTAGGCCTTTCTGTATTAGAATACTTCATTCATGATCAGACGGTTATTTATGTAACATCAAGATTTGAATTTTTCGGGGAAAAGTCAACTGATCGGGGCAAAAAACGGTTTGTAATCCGGTTCACCTCAAAAATACGACTTCCTTACCTAAACAGTTTATAGAGCTGAACCTTTTGGTCCCTCAGACTTCAGAAACACCTGGCCTCTCTGGTTGAAGACAGCTTTAGATGATCAAGCACTCTCTGACATAATTCTCCCCATGTTAGTAGTGTTTGAAAAGCTGGGCCTCTGCAGCGGTGTGATGTGTTTGGTTGTCGTTTAATGGGTAGGCTCTGCGCTGCATCACAGGATAGACAAACAGAAAGACAGGCAGATGGGGCATTAGAGATGTTTTTTTACAGCTGTTCAGGAAGGGCATGAATATTGAGTGAATCTAAGGGAGACAGAGACTGGTCTTCTGGGGGGTCAATCAGGATTTTCCCTTAGACATCTGACATTACTTACACTTCCTCTTAGGTTTGCATTTATAATGGATATGAATGAGACATAATCATTTATAATATTGATGAATTTGACAAACAAGAACTTGATCTAAAGAAAGAGATTCACCAACCCAACATTACTATTGGTATCAGACCTGATATTGAAGAAAACGGTGGATTAGGTATCAATAAAAATGGGCCTGGAATCATAGGAGTAGATGTATTCAAACCATTTTCTATAATAAATTAATTTTTGGTAAAAATTTCTTGGCCGGCTCCATTGTTTCCCCTTTTATGGAGGTTTTAATAAACTATTTAGCTTTAACATTACAGATGCTTATTTATTAACACAATATACTGTTTTTTAAACTTCCTTTTCTGACTTTGTACTAGTATAAAGCTGCCTTTTGGGATATCGATTTGAACATGTAAACAAATATTACATAATATATAATTTTCTGTACAGAGGAGTTAAGGAAAAAACTAAAATCCAAAATAAATTGTGGTATTTTTTTTACCAATGAATGCTTACAGAGCTCTGGTATCGGAAAATTAGCTGGATCTGTGAATATCCAAATTCAAGTATCGGCCTCACATCAGTTCTGAAAAAATGTGGATCAGTGCAACCCTACTTAAAAGGTGTATTTTTTCCCCCTAATTTCATTCAATAGGTTTGACTTATGATGATGTGCCAGTTATAATCGGAACACCATTTTCTATTTTTTTTATTTTTAGCCATCAACAAGTTTTCAGCATAATTCTGGCTGAGATGGACCACCTATTCTAACAAAAACACTACAGCTTATTTAAATCAATTTAGTTTCTGGCTTTAAAGGGTTTTTCATAATGCTGGAGTTTCAAAATGAAACTCCAGCATCACTCTCCAAACCTTCAAGTAAAACTAGTAAAAAGTCAAAGTCTGGTTTTGGTCCCAACTTCAATGAGTATTGAAAAAGGTTGAAGGAGATCATTTCCAACGAATTCGGCCACAGTTACCGCAGTTCTTGATAGAACCCCTCACCAGCTGTTAAACATAGCAGCGGCTGTATCATGCTGAGTAGTTCTGATGATAGTGAAACTGTACCCCTCAGAAAACAAGCAGATTCACGGCGTTCCTTGAAAACCTCCTACTTTATCTCAAATCAGTAGCTAAATGGTAACAAAAGCACAATGATCCAAAACAATGGATAAAAATGGGCTTTTATAAAGCTTTGTGAAGGCTCCTGAATTTAGCTTTTAGAAAGTAAAAAATAAAAAAATAAAAGTAAGGGCTCTCCTAGCAAAACTACTAATTTAATGAGAAGATTGATCAGATATTAAACTAGATTTATGCAAGCCGGATGCTGACAGCACATATGCAGTTGTTTTGGTTAACCTTTCAAAGTAAAAGTTAAAAAGTGAAAGTTATCTGCATATTGGTGAAGAAGTGGGCATATTTTTGAGCCTGTATGTAGGATTTTGAGCCTTTTTTAATCAAAAAAAATCCAAATAATGCTTATTGTTTTTCAGACATTTTTTGCTTTTAAAGGTATGAAAGAGGATTTTCTCAGTAGTTAAACGTCTAGATTCATCTAAAATGATTTAATCGATGGCTGGCATTCTTGCAATTATGGTTCCCCCCCCCCCAATTTTTTTTAAATCCATAAACTCTGGCCGTGGTGGGGCCTAGCAAACATTAGCCAATCCACTTTGCCTACTGCCATTAGTGGATTGTCTATTTGTCTGTCAGTCACACATTTAGCCTACATGCTCCCAGTACGTTATTCACGTAGGCTCCAAGCGTAACTCATACACTGTTGGCTGGAGGTCTCCAATTACGTCAAAGAACTAAGAAGTACCCCTATGCTTGTTTGCTGCTGCTGGTTTTTTTTTTTTTTAGCTGTTTGTTCACTTTTTTGAGTAAACTGGAGCATCAGTTGCCGAGAAGAATCCTGATAAATAAAAGTTAGATTCTTTTTTAGAAATGGCATGCTCTGGAGGAGAAAAAGGGTCTGAAAACAGATGCTTTGGTGGCAAAACGTCTGCTGGACAAGTAAAAAACATTTAATTCTGTAGAAAGTATTGTATTTTTTAAAATACACTGACAAATTATATATATAACTTGCAGTGATAACACCGGCAGAGACCTCTTCTTTTTATGGAGATTTCCTGCTGACTAGGTGCATCCTGGTACTTTGCTGCCTCTGTAGATGAAATACAAAATTACTTGTGAAGGTGTTTCCAGCGTGGAGAACTTTTGCGAAAGAGGGGGGGCACTGATGCAAGCGCACAATTTAAAAAATACACAAACAGCCATCGGACATATCTTTCACAACAGAACCCCCTTCTCTTCCTTTAAATCTCATTGAAGATGTTTGTTGAATCATTAATTTAACTTGAATAAAAAAATTAGCAGAATCAGTCAATAAAAGCGTAAAATGAATAATGAGGCACTATTATACCCTTTGTGTCACATGAAACCATTATTTTAGTAAAGCAAAGAAAGGTTCTTATTGAGACTTTCTATTCATACAAACAAAAAACTGTTTAAAAACCAACAAAATTTGATTTTAAAAAATAGTCTGAACTTTTACATCTGCTCACTTAGAGACGTTTGATCCATTCAAGGCAAAAGTTGGAGAAATATCACTTAGTTATTTCTGCTGTTTTCAGCACTTATGAGCTATGCTTAATGAGCTTTAAAGGTGGTGAATGGATGTATTCTCATGTCACCATAAGGTTTGAAACATGCAACAGGAGCTTGGTAGTTTTAGTCAAGCAGCACATTCATGAAATCATCAAATCTCTGCCCAATACTTTCCCAAGCCAACAAGATGTTCTCACAGTTCCTCACTGCAGCTGATATTCAGGTTAAGTTATTCTGCTTGTGGGTTCTGGGATTTGTTATTTCGACACAGATATAAGTTATGACTTCTCAAACTTATATTTGTCTTTGGGATTTTGTTTTTATATCAAGGGAGATAAGAGTCTGTGGGATTTGGCACAAGCTAGTGAAGGATAGTGAAAAGAAGTGAAAGGGATGCACGGGGGAATGGGTTAAGAAATCTTTAAGGGGAGAAACCGTAGGAGAGAATGATGTATTATATCCAAGACAAAGTAAAAATGAAGTTTTAAAAAAACACAGAGCTGGACCGTGTTAGTGGTTTCAGCCTGTGTCAGAAGGTTTTTTTGCTGAGCCATGGGCTTAAAGTGGTGGGAATGTTTGCACAGTAGAAACCCTGGATGATGCTGTTTGTATTGTTCTGTTTCTGGCTTTGTGCTGACCCAGACTCAGCGGACTAGCTATGTTTTGTTTTCGCAAACATACATGTATGACAGTCTTCCCATGTATTTATCACCTCGCCCTAACTGACCACCTCCCATCTGCTCTCCATCCTCGTCCTCATTTGGCGACCCTTGATTTCTGACCCTAATCGTGAACCGTGGGTCAGTTCTCATACGTCCTGCCAAAAAACAGGCCCTGCTAAAGCCCTCTGATACTCCAAGAGCTACAACAGATGGGATTCACAGTGAATGATGGGTGTTAGTGCGCAGACATGTAGTCTGCAGACGGATCACCGGTTGTCTGTGCTGTCCTTCATTCTGACCTGCATGTTGTGTGTAACGCTGCCTGTGACACTTCAGTAAACACAGCTCCAACACACAGCTTCTGTCTTCTGGGTTTTGGTGCATGTTTGTGCTGCTCAGACAGAGTGTGAAGTGTGCAGCATGCTGCCATAAGGCCACTGCCAGCAGTGCCACTGTACTCTCTATGTATGTCAGGGTGGGAGGGGGTTAAATGAGCAGAAGGCCACCTTGTCTCAGTTCTTCGATTACTCACAGAAACAACTTTCCCTTTTATGACTCTCCGCCCTATATGCTGAACGTAAAGAACACGTAATACTGAAGCCAAAATCTAATACCGGTACAAAAATAACAAAGTAAAGATAGAAGCTCAAAACTTTATTTTTGGCTCTTTATATTTTTAATTTTTTCCCTCAAGCAGCAGAGATCCGGTAAAACCCAGCGTTACACCATAATCTGTGACCCATCATATATGGTGACTCAAGCGCTTATTGTTACTGATACACGTTACAGGCTACTAAGATGAATTCATACCTAAAACAAACGTCCTAAGACTAATACTGCACCAAAAGAGGTCTAACATGTAGAATCAGTTTGGGTCACCATGATGTAACACTGAATAGTGTGAAATTGAGCTATTTTCAAGGTCTGGAAATGTATAAAAAAGAAAAAAAGTATAAAACAATATTTAGATTTTATTTTGTCAAAATGTTCCTTACTGCATCACTTTTTTCTTTTCTTCTGTCCTTATGTCCTTCTCTTTATCTTTAATCCTTTTCTTCTATTCATTCTTAGATTTTTCTTCTGCACTTTTTTCTTTTCTTGCATCCTTCCTTCTTTCCCTCCTACCTTACTTTTTTGTGTTTTCTCCTTCGATGTTATTCTCTTTGCTCATTTTGTCCATCCTTTCCTTCATTCCTTCCTCCCTGCTTTCCTTGTGTTTTTAAAACACCTTTATTCCTTACTTCAACCCTTGCCTTCTTCCCTTGACCCTTTCTCTCATCTTCCCTTCTTTTCTGCATCCTTTGGTATTTGCAGGGCTTGCATTTAAGCCTGACCTCTGTAGAATCACCTGCTGTAGAGTTGAAGTTTTGAATTTATACTTTAAACTGAACCAGAAATTGTCTGCAAACTCTGCTAATTTGATTATGGCAAAATTAGGCAAAAAACGTAAAGTGATTCCATTTTTTGTGTATGAAAAATGGTCTCTGAAAGAGGATCAGGTTTTTAAGAATTTATTACAAGGCCAATAATCTATTTTTCTCAGGTATGCACTTATTTTAGTTTTCTCTTACTTTTATTGGATTTTATTTATTATTATAAAGTGCTTTGCCGTTTTCCTTGCATGACTCAATATTTAGAGTAAGTCCTGTGAATCATCAAGGAGTATTTAGATGACCCAGCCAGCAGACTCACGCCATCTTCACTGCATCGATAACATCAGTCTGTAGAGCTTGTTCTCTTCCTGTCACCCCAAATTACATTTTTTGTTACTTGCTGTTTGTTTGTTTGTTTGCGCCTTCCTCAAGTCGAAGCATCCACCAGTGCAGGAGGAATGGAGGCGGATTGGCTGTTCTCTAATTTCCCCACTGTATAGCAAACACTTTCTGAATGCACGAGAAGAGAAGCCATGCATATGTGCTTTTGTAATATGCTCAGATTGATGGGAAACTCCAGGTTATGATTTGAAACATACTCACACCGCAAGAAAAATGGACATTACTCAGCCTTCCCAGCAAAGTTTGGGTGTATTGCTTAACTTTCTATGTTTAGAGTTTCTTTGTGAAAGCCCCAGGTTACCTCCAGGACCTGTTTGTTAATGACTGGTTGAAACAGAAGTCCTGCCTTCAGCTCCGAGTAGCAAAATATGTCTATAACTCACACCCACACCCTCCACCTTTGGGATAATTTCACTAGTTTGGGTCTTTTTGATAGTAATGAGTTCCATTTTTTATTTAAACCTGTAGACAGGATTCCCACCCTAAGGCGATGCCAAATTCACAAACACATAGCTGTGGTCCTGATAGTGTAAGAATATCCTTTGCTTCAACTACAGTCCGTTTCCTGTCTATTGAAGCTTAGAAGAATTTTGGAGGGAAAGAAAGAGTTGTGGTTCACTTCATTAGGGCTGAGCTCAGGTTTTCCTGGACTTGCTGTGGTGCAACACTGCCCCCTAATGGCTCTAAATTTGTCCATTTTAATAGATCCCTGAAACAAAGGACATAATTTTAATAATTGAATCCAACATTTTTTCTTTGAACCGTCTCTAACATAAATAGGCTATTATAAACTGATAAGATACACATAAAACTGTAGCTTTAGTCTTTTATTTTGAAGATATCACTTATCTAATATGTTCAGCTTATTTCACGATGTATTTAGCACCTTCCCCACCCTTTGTGAGGGAGCTCAGATCACTGGGTCTGTTTAAAGTTTTCACCAGAAAACTGCTAGAATCCATCTTGTGATGGGAGGCACAACATCAGTTAGCACGCTGACCTCTTCACATATGATGCATGAAGAGTTGAGTATGTTGTCGACATGGATCTGACTTCATTTTCAGATCTCAGATTTGTGATGACTGCATTGTTGTGATGAATTGCTGTTGGAAAAAGAAACTCTCCCCACAGACAGGCATGCAGTATAAACACCCAACTAAACACTCAGAGCATCAGTGAGTACTATAGGCGTCTTTTGTTTTTCCAAGGACTCTTTCACACAGATGAAAAACATACCATCCACGCTAACGCGGCTGGTAAAATGAAAAGTGAGCTCCAATATTAAAACCGTTTCTGAGTGGCTGCACTGAAAAGTGAAACAGACCAACTGCAAAGCATCAATGACAGGTTCTGTATGCTATAAATTATATCCGCTCTGAAAAAGCTATGACTCATCCCTCATCTCTTTTTGTTTTGCTTCCAAGAAAAGTGGACCTGCTCAAAAATATTCTTAGAACTTGAACTCTTTTTTTTTTTTTCTTTCTTCCAATTACTTTCGACCAGCGCCCCCTTATTGAGCCATTATTTAAGGCTAATTAATCATTCCAGCACAAAAGGGCAGATAACTGATTTATCCATCCATCCATTTTCCATCATGCTTATCCCTGCTGGGGTCGCGAGGGTTACTGGTGCCCCTCTCCAGCTGTTAATGGGCGAGAGGCTGGGTACACCCTGGACAGGTCGCCAGTCCATCGCAGGGCAACAGAGAGACAAACAGGACAAACAACCATTCATGCACACAATCACACCAAAGGAGAATTTAGAGAAAACCAATTAAGTTAACAGTCATGTTTTTGGACTGTGGGAGGAAGCCGGAGTACCCAGAGAAAATCCATGCATGCACAGGGAGAACATGCAAAACTCCATGCAGAAAAAAACCCTAGGCTGGGAATCGAACCCAGAACCTTATTGGTTCTTGGAGTGTTGCCCACTGCTCCACTGTGCAGCCTGAACTGATGTAAAATTGGATTTTAGTAAAATCGGCTTGTTTTTAATTATTTTGTTTAACAAAAATAGTTGAAGACATAAAAAACATCAGATTTCACCCTGATGGTGAAAATTAGTTGCGCTGATTTCCAGGATCTTTGGGAAATGTAATCACCAACAATCAAAACTTTTTTAAAATTATTTGAGGAGCAGTGGTGACGTCCCACTGTGTTTGTTAGATAAATGATTCTTGAAAACTGGGTTCTGCTAGTATAAAAAAATATTACTGAGTTTAGGTCAATATTAGAAAATAGCTTGATGAGTTTTAATAATTTTAAACTTTATTCGCTATGTGTTCCCTGGACCAGTGGCGTCTAAAACAAGACCAGTCCTGCAGGTTTTATTTGTGTTTCTGCCCCACAGTTGATTACAATGGCTGAATCATCTCCTTAGCATCTTTTCAGATTCTTCATGAATAATGAGCATTAATTTTAATCACCTGTTAAACCAGCGAAATACCTTTCACAAGCAAAATATTTGCCTTTGAAAGGTGACTTTAGACCCCACTACTCCTGAAAATTCAGACTCTTATTTCCAAAAGATGACCAGAACTTCCAAATCTGACATCAACATAAACAGAGGACGGCGCTTTAGAGGGATAAAACAGAGCAATGTTTCTCTCCTCCATCCAGGCTTCAAGTTATCTGCTTCCTTTTACTTTCCACAAAAAATATAATCATATTTCCAAGTTTCTTACAACCTTTCAGTTTTGTTTTCAACACCTTACTGTTTCCAAAGCAGAGCTGACTTGGCCTTTATTCCTTAATCAAACTCCATCAATGAGAAGTCTTTGATGGGGTGTGGTGTGTTCACTACTTGGAAAGGGGATAATGCTGCTCAGGACTGGTGAATTCACGGCTGACTCTCTAGGTTCTGTACAGAACTGTTTCCTAATAATATGTTTTATTTTGAAGAGATGTCTTTCAGTTTCTGGATATTTTTTGGATTTGAGGCTTTATTTAAACCCTGATGGTTCTTAGATTGTCCACCACTTTTTAAAGCACATAGTTCATATTTTTTTTTCATGACTGAGGCACATGGACTGTGCAGACTACCTAAGCATACAGCAAAATGCCAAAAGAAAATAATGTTACAGAGTTTTGGAAAAAGGTTAATGAAAGGCAGTGTAAAGTATTTCAAAAATATTGTTTTTAATCAACTTCTTTCCTTGGCCAATTAGTCCTGAATGCAATGTACAGTATTTAGCAGTTTAGCGGGAAGGTAACCTTGAATGCATGATTCAGTTTGTCGAAGTGTGGGGAAAAACAAGGGAGATTTTATTTGACCCAGGGGTTTGCAGCTGCACAGCAGCTCTCATGGTGAATTACACCATTATCTGTAAAAGGCTATGCAGCAAAACTCAGGCTCATTAATCGCCTAATGTTTCCAAACAATTGGGGTGTTGTTGCTTAGATGCACATTTTTCAATTAAAACCTTTGCCCCCCCCTCTGCAGGTCTTAGCTTAAGTGAGATAAGGGAGCAGCATGTCGTGTGCCAGGCAGACAGGATCCAGCCGCAGTGACCAGCATGTGGCTTGCTGGTTGTGGCAGGGTGGAGTGCGTGGACTGTGTGTTTGTTTCTCTGATTGGGTCCCATGTCGCCTCCAAATTATAGCCCTCCAGCTCTAAACCAAACCAACTTTGACACACAGAGTGTAAGAGGGAATAAAGGCAGATAGAAGACAGGGAGATGCAGGAGGAGACGGTGGATTAAAGGTGGATGAGTGGAGGATTGATGTGAAATCTGTTTCATGTACAGACAGTTCTTGTTTCATTTCTAGTGAGCTGATCTTTAACTCCGTCTCTCTGGGTGTCAAGTGTACAATATCCTGCAAAAGATTGAATTCTACTTTAAGTTTTTTTTTTTTTTACACCTTAAAGCCAAATTTCAAGTTTAATTTGAAGAAGTATTTTGTTAAAGACAAACACAAGGTGATATACATCAGTTGAGGGTAACTATTTACAAATAAATACCTAAAAGGCATGACTTATATACTTGTAGAACCACACTGTATCAGAACTTTGTAGAATTATATCTTGTTCTTATTCCCTCTAATTGTTTCAGAGAATATTTTTAGCATTTTTCCACGTTTGGAGCATTGATCCTTTGCCCGTTCTTCTTTGCAAAACATCTCAAGCTCATTTAGTTAAAGGGGGGGCCATCTATGAATATGAATTTTCCATTGTTGTAATAGATGCTCAATGGATTTAGGCCTTGGACTGATAGCATTGTTCTAAAACATGAACGTTTGAGCTAAGCTATGCCCCTGCAGCTCTGGCTGTATGTTTAGGGTCACTGTCCTGCTCAAATTTCTCCCCACTGCTAGGTCTTGCAGTTCATAGTGGTCTGCTTTGTCTTTTTCGTGACCTCAAAGTTATAGAAGACAATCCTTTACTTCCGGGTAGATCATCTAAATAAGCGGTCCTCCTAATTGTCAATAATTCTAGTGATATGTTTACGTAAGGCCGTCCTACAGTACGTGCTCGTCCCATTAGTAATCTTTCTCTGCGCACTTTCAGGCGTATATCTGTAGTGAGCTAGGTTTCCGACAGTCATAAAAGCTCACCTTTCTCACTGCGGTTCTTTGAAAATGGCCGAGGGTCGTGAGAGAAAAAGTGTCTATGAAGTGTATGAGAAGAAAAGAAAGGCAGATACAATAACAAAGATTGGAGTTACGTGACTAACGGGGAGCAAAAAGTCGTGATCATCTGTCTGAATGGTCAGTTAACTGAATTCACTATATAGTCCTTGCTCTATATAGTTATTGAGGGACTTGGAGATTAGGGTGGACATTCGGACACCGTAAGCTTGTATGAGCTATGAGAAGAAAACTTTTAAATAGAGCGTGCACAAGGAGAAATGGGCTTGTGCACGCTCTCGCACACATTTGATAGGCATTCCCTCCCGGGAGCGGGCACATGGTTGTTCATGTTCCTTTTTGTTTTAGTAGAGAGGGCATGTCTTTTAAAAAATTTGTGAAAATCCTCCACAATACCTTTAAAATGTACATTATGAATGCTTATAGCTTTCTTGCAACAGTGACCCTCTGTGTGGAATACTGCAAATACATTTCCCACCTGAGCTGAAATACATACAAACACAGAGGAAAATATAGAAATACTTCCTAGTTTAACCCAGAATGAAAAAACAAGCCTCTGTGTGGTATTAAGCTCATGCTCTGTTGTTCTCACATTGTTCCAGATGATATTGTGATTTGTTTGATGTGTGCCTGTTTGCATGTGTTTTCACTTGCCCTGTACGCAGTTCCTCTGCGTCACTATAAATCTTTAGCCTTATGACAATTTCACTCCTCTGCATCTTGTTGATTGAGATTCCCAACTCTTCTCAGTTATTTTCTGTTTTTCCTCTTCAAGGAAAGACATGGCTGAGTTGTCCAACTGATAGAAAAGTCAGTAGTTATGCTGCACAGTCCATTTATTACAGAGTGCTAATAGATTTGTTGTAATAGGAAATCTTGAATCTTCTGTGTGCAAGTAGTTTTTTGCTTAGTCATCAGGTTGTCCGGGTCAAAGAAAGGTTGAGGAGGAGAGCGGTGACAGTCTTTATAATTGCAATCCTTATGGTTTTATTCCTGGTGTGTTTTGCAATACCTGTGGTCGCCTGCAATATCATTACTGGTGATGTAATAACAAACAAACTCCTTGCAATGCTGCTTCCAGTCAGACAACCATAACTGCAAAAAATCTCAACTTGGTTTGTAGATGCAAGTATAGGTTTCCTTCCATTAAAAGGAGATAAAGTTGATTATTTAAACTGATAACATCTAGAGTAAAAACTGATTTTTCTTCAAGCTGCATTTGGCCTAATTCAAAGACGAATTAATGGGAGCATGCCAGACCTTTAGCTAGAACTTAGACTTAGACAGACTTTATTGTCATTTTGTACACACAGAGTATATACAAAAAGAAATTTCGTTCAGTACAGCTCTCAAGACATTTTCATTTTTTAAAGTGCAGCCATGAGCAGTGAAAATGTAAACATACGACTTTATATTAATTACAGTTCCGTCATTAAGGATTTTTTTTTCTTTATACAACATTCAGCAGTCTAATGGCAGTGGGAGAGAAACTGTTCTGGAATCTGCTGGACCTGCATCCAATGCTTTGAAGTGTTTTTCCACAGGAGAGTGGAGAAAACAGTCCATGTTGGGGGAGTGAGGGGTCATTTATGATGTTACGGCCTCGGGACACGCAGCGCTGGGATGAACTTTAATGGAGGGAAGAGGAGCCCTGATGATATTCTCTGCTGTTCTCACCGCTCTCCTCATCTTCTTCCAGTCTGAGGCGCTGCAGCCTCCACACCACACAGTGAGACAGATGGTCAGAACGCTCTTTATGGTGCTTCTGTAGATGGTGGTGAAGATGGGTGGGGACAGGTGAGCTCTTCCCATCCTCCCCAGGAAGTAGATGCACTTTTGTGCATCTTTGTTCAGTGAGGTGGTGTTTACATTCCAGATGAGGGTGTCTATGATGTACGCCCCCAGGAATTTGGTGCTGCTGACCACCTCTACAACTGAGCTGTTGATGACCAGTGGAGCGTGGTTAGGTCGGTTCTTCCTGAAGTCCAAGATGATCTCTTTCGTCTTCTCCACATTGAGGATCAGGCTGTTATCTCTGCACTAGTCCACCAGCTGCTCCACCTCCTCTCTGTAGTTCTGGTCATTGTCATCTCTGATGATGCCCAACATTGTGTTTTTGTCTGCAAACTTCACAATGTGATTGGTGGTGAACCTGGGGACGCAGTCATGTGTCATCAGGGTGAACAGCAGGGGGCTCACGACGCAGCCCTGAGGGGAACCTGTGCTTAGGTTGATGACATCAGAGGTGTTCTGTCCGACCCGGACTGACTGAGGTCTGTTGGTGAGGAAGTCTAGCAGCCGATTGCAGAGGGGTGTATTGAAGCCCAGCTGTTCCAGTTCGCCCAGCAGGTGCTGTGGGATGATGGTGTTGAAAGCTGAAGTCCAGGAACAGCATCTGGACGTGGGTGTTCTTCTCCTCCAGGTGTGCCAGGCTCAGGTGGAGAGCAGGAGAGATGGCGTCCTCAGTGGAGCGGTTCTGTCGGTAGGCGAACTAGAAGAAGGCAGCTTACAGTATTTCCTGAAATTGTTGAGGAACTTTGACTTTTCGACATTTTCTCACAAAGCAGCTCTAAGCCTCTTGGTATTTTGTTAGGTTTGCATGGAGTAAGCCAACGCAATTAAGTGCATAACTGCAAAAGGTTTATTTTTATAATGCAAGAAATCTGAAGAGTTTGGCCTACCCTTGACCTGCACCTTGAGATCCATCTCTCATTGGTACACCCACATCTCACCATCTACTTTGTAAAAAAAATGTGTTCTAGCAATGTGTGGCCTCAGACATCTTCTTTCAGTATTGGACAGTATTAAATTCTGTGGATTATAGACAAAAATTTGGATTTTTAACATTAAACTTTTCCTTGTTTCTGTTTTGATAAAATATTAAGAAGACATATAGAAAGGAAGATGTTATGAGGGGGGATTATTCTCCTTGACTGTGTCGTATTCTCACAGGAGGTTTGGAGTGCATGCTATCTCCTTTTTGCATTTAGGTTCACGTTTCCGTTTCCATGATAAAGACCTGCACTCTTTTTACACTGGATAGAATAATAGCTGTTTAAAAGAATCCAGAGATAGACTGGATTTTTTTCCACTCTCGCTCATCTTGAGGCAAATATCCGTTCTTTCAATAAACAGAAATTTTCCGGTGAGCCCCATTGTCGGATTTGTCCCCGTCATCACTGCAGGTAACACTGAACATGTCCCCATGCTGAGATCCTGTCTGTGAGGGATTGTGCACCCCTGAGGAGATGAGCCGCACTCATAAACAGCCTGTCTGGAAAATCAGCTGTGATTTTTCTCTCGGTTCTGGTCTTGTTTATTTGTTCAAAATTCTGCCAGCTTCTCTGGGTTTGAACACATACATTTGTTTGTCTTCCAGTTGCTTTACAACAAATCAATAGTGAGCTTGCTGTACATGATTTAGAATTAATCTTTAGTTGTTGTCTTCTGGCTTAAGGATTTATGGATTTTGCTTTTAGAAGTTGGTTTGTGTGCCTTCCAGCTTTGCGTGTTGTTATTTGTGAGTGCAAATTGGATGTGATTATACATTTGAAAATTAGGCACATGTGTGCCTCCAAAAGAATGCAAATGGCTTTTTCGAGGTTACCATAGCAATCGTAAGGAGACTTACTTGTTTGCCTTGAACCCTGTCTGGGCAGAGAGTATTGGTCAGAAGGAGGAGCAATCTGCAGCCAACTTTGTGCTTGCTCTCTCACAAACCAGGACCTCCATTACCATTCCTCCCCCTTTGCCCCCAGACCCAGAAAAGAGGTTCATTGTGCAGGCAGTGTGCAATGCGATGCAAGCGAAGACTGTTTTTAGTTAGCACTCTGCACTCCATCTGAAACACTCACCTTCCTCCAGGGGTTGCATCTGGACCTGGTTTCCTGTTCAGCCTGTGCCGAGCAGGGGCGGGGTTTGGCCCAGCTCTGTGATTGGGCGAGATTGGGGTCTTTATAGGGCTCTGGATGGTTGGGATTGCCAAACAGAAATCTGTCAATCATTGGCACATAGATTCAAACCAGAAAGCAACGCAAGAGACGGCTGGTGACGCTTCAGGTTTCCACCAATAGCCTGGTGGCACATTTAGATTCAGCCAATGTGAGGAGCCCATTAGGAGAAAAAAGTGATCTGTATGTCATGCAAAGTTGTTTTTTCATTGGAAAACACACTCTTTTAAGTAACACTTATTTTAAGTAATACTGTGTCTAGTAATTATAATGCTTAAAACTAGCATTTATCTGACCCAGTAATGCAGTACAGTCATGTGTAATGGGCACATTAGCTCAAGGCTACATGGTCAGAGCATTCTGTAACTGTAATATTAATAATGTTAAGCATGTTGCATGTTAAGTGGATTTATTGAAAAACACCTGATATTGTGTTTAGTTCTCCAAAGTGTCAATGTTGGCGATCTTCATTCCCAACTGTTCCGATCAGAGCCAGCATTTGTACCAACATATTGACTAGGGTGGGGTTGAGTTCAGTGCTGGAACTCCTTTTGTCCATTTTTTTCCTCAGCTTCCCCTCTGCACAGAGTCTCAGTTCTAAAGCAAAGACTTCCATTTCCTGTCCTGGCGCCATGACACGGAGCTAACAGCGGCTTTTACAGACCTCTTGAAGGGACCCAGTGGCGCTCAATACTTCCTCTAGCAAACTCAGAAAATGTGCACATGCACCCCTGTACACAGACTGTACAGGGTACAGTTTGGAAAAACACATTAAGATGCTTTTGTAAGAAGAAGGTAAGATGAATGATTCAACACTGGACACTTTAAACCTTGAAATACGCCCAAATGCTCCAACTGTAAGGGTCTGTTCTTCTTACTCTATACAGCTAATCTCTACATGGTAATGGCATGTTCAATTAAACTATGAAATACTTACAGAAAACTGAGAAAACTGCATCCTCAATCACTACATAAATTCGACCCCTTTCAAAATTGAACTGGTTAGAGTTGAATATCTGCATTCCTCTCATTAGAGGAAGAGAGATTAATATTTCTGATAATACTTGCCCAATAGTCCTTCATTTTCATTATTTGTTATTGGCAAAGGTAAAGTGAAGGGTACATTCATTATATTATAATTTTGTCCAGCTTTGATTAGTCTAAGTTAAGATGCCCAGTCGGTCCTTGAGATCCACTTTCCTACAGCTTTTAAATGTTTCCCTGCTTCAGCACAGCTGATTTACATTCATTACTTATTTAAAAGACTTTTTCTAAAATCTAAGGATCTAAATTTAGTATGTTCATTCTGGAAAAGGTCCAAAAGTTACAACAATTGAGCCCCCTCAACTCTATTTTCTCTGTTCCCCTTTGCTAATGGCGTCTGATGACAAATCTGTATAGCAACAGAGCATTCTGAAATAAAAAGGCTGTTTGTTGGCCATGGCATCTATTTTGAGAGTCTAAAGTATCAATAAGTATTTTCTTGAGAGACGTGCAGACAGACCTGTTTGGGTTGAATGCAAGTGGATTTGAACAGGAACGTGCTCAGTGGCGTGCCGTTAAAAATCCCCCTACTACTTCTGTATTTCTCTACTCTACAGCTCATTTCTTCTGTCTCTCCGCAGAAATGAGCTGGGTAGAGATCCCAAAACATTGTTTGGTAGAGCAGATGAGTGCAACTTGGAGAGGTATTTGATTTCACAACGCTAAAAAAGAAAAATGTGTGGTGAGATTATGTTTGAATGGTCCCTAAGGGTGAGTTGGCTGGCCCTTGAAGGGGGAAAGAGGCCTCATTGAAATGAGCGGACTTGAGGAACGTCTCCCAAAAAAACTAAGCCGCTGTTCTGTCAGATCAGCACACCCCATCAGACCAGCATACCTATAGTCAATATGCATGCACAAGTCATCAGATTTCCGTTTATCTCTTTAGTTTTATACAAAAAATAGACTTTAAACTACCTCAACAGGCATGTATCCCTTCGTGTACAAGTCGTGTTGAGGTAGTTTAAAGTGTATTTTTCTTACAAAACTAAAGGGATAGACTAAAGGGATAAACGGGTATTGACTATGGGTATGCTGGCCTGACCGGGTATGCTCATCTGACAAAACTCCGGTCGATTACCTGAGGATAGGGGTAGGATGGATGAAGAACTCAATCTTCTGTTAACTTTATTTATAATCACCAGAGATGGGAAGTAACGAAGTACAAATACTTTGTTACCGTACTCAAGTAGATTTTTCTGATATTTTTACTTTACTACTTATTTTTATCGCGACTTTTTACTTCTACTCCTTACGTTTTTACACTTTCTACTCCTGACATTTAAAAAAATTGTCTCGTTACTTTAGTTTTGAATCATTTCAATGGAGTTACAGTTATTATTTTTCACGTCATCAATACCAAATTCAATCTAATTGGATGGGAATCTACGTTGCATTTGACGCACCACTACAAGATTGTGAAAACGAAGCCGTTTTCCCCCTCTGTTTCTAAAGTATAGCCGCCATCTATCACACACACCGTCGCGTCTTTACTACATTTCCCAGCATGCACCACAGACCGGCCGTCATGGCGGCGGCAGTTCCAAACAATTCACCCGGTAATTTACACTAGTTCCGAAATTACAACGTCACCTTTCATTCAACACTTTACTTACTCACCAGCGTAGCAAACTCTGAATGTACCCACTGCGACAGCTTCAGTATACATTCCGTAGTCGGTAATAAAACTTCCCAGTCAAATTACACATTCTCGGCCTTGGTCCATCAGCATACTGGTCCGTGTGGAAACACGTACCGCATCAGAGCCAGTCTCTTATCCATTGTCCCACGGCATTGGAAAATACTATGTGGGGACAGGGGTGTTAAGTGGGATTTCAATGTATGTACCAGTAATAATTGTTAGCATGGTAATTAGTAGGTGAATTGGGACTGTTAGCATGGTTAAACTATTTCATAATTATGTATGTTTTTTGTATGAATGATGCTATTGCCTGTATTTTGTTTTCTACAATGTTAACTGTGCTTTATTGGGGATTTGCCTTCCTGTTTAGTGGGGCTGTCCCAATTGGCTGGTTATTGGTGGTTCTATTTAAGGGGCACACTCCCAATGGCTTGGGAGGGCTGCTTGGAGAGACTGGTTGGAGAAACTGCTTTTGAAGGTCTGCTTAGAGAGACTATATTTAAAGTCAGCTTGCTGTGAGGCTGTCAGTGTTTTGTATTGCCTGCAATGGCCGGTTTTGTTTTCTTTATTTGAAAGTATTTTGTTTGTTTGTTTGTTTGTTTTTTTGTCTTCACCGTCACACCAGTAAATAAACGGCTACACACTTTTGAACTGGAATTTTGTCGTCCGCTGTTTCTTACCACCTTTTTGCAAGTCATCTGCTTACACCTCCTCTGACGTGAGACGGGAGCTGGCGAGCCGTTATCTCACAAAGATGAATCGACAGATTCGGCGGTATTCATTCCCGGCAAATCATTGCAGCTTGGTGGCGGTGGCGTTAGCATAGTAGTATGGACGACGAGATGATTGAAAATGAACACAACGGAGATCTAGTCCTATTGGCAGACATCCATTTAAAATGTAGGCAGCGGCATAAAAAAAGTGGTTTCTACTTTTACTTTTATACTTTAAGTAAATTTACAAGCCTGTACTTTGTTACTTTTACTTGAGTAAAGAAGTTTCATCAGTACTTCCACTTTTACCAGAATATTTTTTAACACAAGTATCTGTACTTTTACTCAAGTATGGAAAGTGAGTACTTAATCACACATTAAGAACGGCTGAGTTTGACTCCTTTGAAAAAGTCAGCGTGTTCTAGGAGTTTGGCCTCAACTGGACTTGGCTTTGTAGAGACTTCCTCTGGGTCAGACATAGAGCATCCATTGGCTGGCCCACCTAAACTACAACAGCCTGTCATTGTCTTGATTAAAGGACCACAGAGCTCCAAAAAGTATCTACAGGGACATATAAAGCTCCATCTGACACAAACTCACCAGTAAAACTCTCAACAATTGGTTCCTTTCTATCATTTTGAATCTTGTATCTTAGTTTCCGTCTTGGTTGCCTTTCTTCTGGGTTTTATTATTCAGTTTTCCCATCTCTTGATCATTATTTCCTTTTTTTACCATTCTTCGACCAGTCTTTCATTTGAGTTTCATGTTTTTCATCATACAGATTGGCTCCACACCCTTGTTTATTGGTCTATGAGCTCACCCTGGCTGTAAGAGTGGCCAATGGGCTGTGAAGGATTGTGTGATCTGTCGCTTGTTGGACTAGAGCCTCATTCAGCCACAGAGAGTTCCTAACTTCTCCAACCTGTACAGACATAATCACAGAAGCAGATTACTATTTTAAAACATTGCTTCATTGTCTCTTGGATTTTGTTGAAAAGAGAAAGTTTTTTAGAGTAAAAAGAGGTGCTATGAAAATTAAAGAAAAAAGAATGAGACCAAGTAAAGCAGTAACTCAGCTGTAAGATTAGCAAAGGGAACAGTGATGTCATGCACAGGCTGAAGGTTTATATTTCGACATTTACTAAAACAAACAAAGAATATTTGCCCGCCTTAGTATAGGAACTGATTTCTATTCTACTCCAATCAGAGGTTGTACTGGTGAAGTGCAAGTTTTTGCAAATTTTTGAAATTTGAATTTGAGCTTTAATAAAACTTAAAAGAAGATCTCTGTCCTTAACCCCTTGGCGCCCACTGTTGCAAATATGCAACAAACCCCTGGTGTTATCAACACGGCCAAGATAGCATGTGCATTCCCCTATTTCTGGTTATTACACATTCAGGGTCTACCTATAAACCTTTGGCAAGCTTTTGATTGCGCTGCAACTGGTCTCTACTGGTTTATGTTATCATTGACCATTATAGATTTTGTCACAAATTTTTTCACTAAATATTATTTTTTAATAAATAGAAAATGTAGAAACTTATATTTGGTAACTACTTAAAAGCAAACAACGTTCAGAGGTCACAGCTCCAACAACTTCATCCAGATCATTAATTTAAAAAAAAACTTGTGTGGTGCCATATATAAACTATAGAGATATTAGTTTTATACATTTGATTGGTTGAAAATGTATAAATATTATAAATATAAATATCATTAGCATCCGTTTAGTGGATCTGGTAACAGTTAGTACACAATAAGAGCAATTAAGTGAGAATGTGCCCCTTACTGGCCAGAAGACGTTAAACTTGAAGCTTTCATCTTCGGCGAGCTTGATTTGACCAATACCAGTTAGTTGCATTTGCAGTTTTTTCTATGTTTTACACTGTACCTTTTTAGTTTATTAACAGTTTGTAATAGAAGTAGAATATATTACTCTGCAACCCATCACACCTACTTGGTATTCCATATAGAAGTGTGTTAAACATGATTTTCTGTACCATTTTCAGTACTGCAGAGAAGCATTTAGGGAAAATAATAGAGTTTAATGTTGCCTTTGCCTTAGCTGGTGTTGAACAAGATTGCACAGTCTGTATGAATCCAAGGAAATGTGGAGAAAACTAATTGTGGGATTCTAGAGAAGGCAATGAAAGTGTAGCTGGCTCAGTTTTCCTCTACAGCCACACCTGCAATAACATGACCTTCATGGAAAAGTTATTGAAGGAAAACATTTCCTGTTTCCTTACAAATTAATATCTATTAAGAAGGGATAGACTTTGGAAACAATATCCTGTGGCTTAATGCAGACTGAATAAGACATGCTTGCCACAATTATGGGAGGAACATTTGAGGGATAAAATGTCCTCATTTATATAAAAAGTACAATTAAAATATTATTTAACATTTTTCTGTCAAGCTTCAGGATTGGATTACAAACGGGGATATATCGTTAATAGGGGAGGAATACAAACCAGATGTAGAGTAAAACACTAGGAGTTTTTGATTGGTCAACCATGTTAAAAAGTTGCATGTGACTTAGTCAAGTATGGGTAAATGCAGACTGTTTATCTGACCTGAGTAACCTTAACAACCTTAACTTTTCTGTGGCCAAATTTCAAGAATTATCCTATTATAAAAACAAATCGTATGTGTGTATAACTCCAGGCTCTTGGCGACTCTGATTTCCCCGCTGTGCTGAGGCAGCTGCTGCCCTTGATGAAGCCCCGCGGAGGTGAGAAAAGCTCATCCTCAGGGTCCAGGCTCAGAGAGGACGAGTGCGGGCCAGACGAGCTGATCCTCCTCCTGGTCTATCTCTACTCTCTGGCTGCGGAGGCGCAGCAGGCAGGTACCGGGGAGGAGGAGCTGGAGAAGCTGGAGCGGGAGCTGATAGGAGCACTCACGCTGGTCATCACACAGGAGACAGAACTCAGCCCATTGCTCCAAAACCTCACAGGTGAGAAAGTGCCCTTGCTGTCACAGTTCTTTAATAAGGCTTTTGCTGCAGAGTGTTTGTTTCTTCCATCCCTGCTTTTAGTGGTGCTAAAATCTCACTGTAACCGTAAGATTAGTTGCCATCAAGCCTTCTCCCTCTATATTATTCCAAAGCTGTAATAATAATAATAATACCATCACACATGATTGGCAACAGTATTCAAGTACAAAAAGTCATTGTTTTTCAACTTTATGTTATAAACCAAAACAGAATTCCACATTATGCTATCTAATAGCTTTGCCTAAATGTAGTTAAGCACATTTTTGCCCATTCTTAAAATTCAAACTCGGTTAGATTGGAGGTAGAGGATGTCTTTTTAACATATATTCTGTAAGCATTACCACAGATTCTCCGTTAGATTTCGGTTTGGTCTATCAATCTGGCTATTCTAGCAAAGTCTTTGGAGCTCAGTCTGGAAGTTTAGGATTATTGTCCTCTTAGAACATGGACCAATGACCATTTGCCAAAGTCCCTGTCACCTTTATCTATCACCTTCTATCACCTTTTTCCCAGGATTTTCCCTTTTTTGATTGTCTGAGGCCATTGATGATAGATACAGTATTTCTGCAGCTCCTGTACATTTATCATAGGCATCTTTGCTGCATCTCTGTTGGCTTCTATTGTCAGTTCAGGGTGAACAGCCATGGCTTTTGTAGGTTTACAAAGTGTCTCTCTCCTCCCGTTCTTCCTGTTATATAGGTTCTTTGGTGCTGGTCCTTAAGGATCTCTGAATAGGGTGTGTAACATTGGTTGGGCTGAAAATGGCATATTTGCTGTTCTCTGAGCCCTAATGCAAGCCTGGTTATAAGCCCCAGAATGAAACGACACGTTTTCTTCCTTTTATTGTATGCTCATGAATATTTAGATGAGCTGTGCGCTGATTGGTTGGTTTACAACGAGCAAAGCTGATGAGCAAAGACACATCATAGCAACAAGCACTCACTCACTGAAACCTCAAATATGTTAATATGGTAGGGTGACCAGACGTCCTCTTTTTCCCTGAAATGTCCTGCATTGCATACCTGAAAAAATGTCCAGGGGGAATTTCAAAATTGTCCGGGATGTTGGTCGACTACAGTGCAGTACGTAGTCGAAACACACCACGCACTCGAACCGAACCATGAGCTCTGGGGCTGGTCCGGGAACCCCGGCAGATGGGAACAGGGAGCCAGCGGGGGACAGGGCGACCGAACCCGACCTGGTGACGTTATTCATCATTGAGCTGTGCAAATAATCTTGGACGTGATTCTTAATCGAATCATGTTTCTGCTTTTGCATGTCTTCACTCCAGCATTACTGCTCTTCCAAATGTTAGTAAAGATCAGCTTGAGAATGAATATTAGAGCCCTCTAAAGCAGGGAAGTAGCACTACAACACTGGCGAGATCGCTTTCAAGTGATGGTTATGAATTAATCGGTAGAACAAAGTTTAATCTAATAAACCATTAATGATAATTAACCTTAAGTCAAATTTCTGTTGTTATCCCTAAGTGGACCCATCACCAACAGACTGCATAAAAACATTGAAAAGGACAAGAAATGGAAAAAGCTCAGACTGCTTATTGAGCTGCTGCTGAGCTGTAGTGCAGATCAAGGCTTGCTCCCAAGATAAATAGTCCGTCTACCTCAGCACCACAGCCAGCTTACCTCCCTCAAACTAATAGCATCTTTAACCTTGAGCCTCCAACATAAGCTCTCCTCCCCCAGCCATATAGTTCACAATTTGTCCCACTTTTAGTTTGGGCCCATAGCGTACATTAGCACACGCCCAGAAATGCTACACGGAGGTTTCGTCTTATATCAAATAGAGTATGGGGTCACGTTGGATATGGGATTTCATAAATCTTCATGGCAAACTATTCTGGACTGCTGAGCCCTCTGCTTTTCACTTTTCTCTTAGTCTCTCTGTCTTTCCTGTTCTACTTGGCTGAGTGCAGTTGGTAACCGAGGGGCCTCCTGGCAAGTTCAAGCTGAAAGATGGAGCTCATGTTAAAGAAACTGACTTTGTTATAAACACTTTGTTGGAAGGAAGCCTGTCATGGTGTGCCAGGTGCGTTCAAGACAGAACAAAGAAAGCATGTCAGGAAAACCTGGCAGTGTGTGTACTTCTTAAAATGTTTGTGTGTGTGTGTGTGTGTGTGTTTGTGTGTGTGAATGTTTTATAGCAGCCGACGAAGCGGTTGGCTCAAGTAACATGAGTAGGAGATCGTCTGTTTCAGCATCCAAAGCAAAACATTGATTGTGACATTCTCCCCAATTAAAGGAGTCAAATAAGAACCAGACGCTGAACGAGCGCTGGTCACCATGAGAACGGAGCTCTTGCAAATTTTTCTCTGTTTTTGAGTTTGGCTGTAGTGAGGGTCTCAAGGTTAATGCACTGTGCATGAACTGCTTTTGTGTGTTTCTGCAAACGGTGCAGACTCACTAGAAAAATATACACTGAGGACAAAATGCTAGAAGACTAACGGTAACTTGAGTTTAGGAAAGTAAGCATGTTAGCCTCCGAGATTGTTAAAGATTTAATTTTTTTAACTTTTGTAAATAGTATCGTTACGAGATGATGGTTCTTCAGACTTTTATCTTCCTTGGAGTTTGGGATTCTTTTTCTATACGCCTTGTGAAGAATTTTCTGTTTTCTTGCATATATATTTTATTATAAAACTTTTTTTCTATGCATCCAGACGCAATAGTCACGATTTTTTCAATAACACCAAGCTGTGGGATGTTTTTTTACAAAAATATGCAGCTTGATCGGCTCACTGTGACAGAAAAACCTCACAATGAGAACATTAGACAAAACTTAAAGATACAGATGTGAACTGGAGATAAAAATAATTGAAAAGGAATCTTTTGTTTCGCTGTTTGGCGTTGTGCACTTGGCCACTTCTCATAAACCCTCACCCCCCTCCCCTGATGATACGATAAGGTTTCCTTATCCACAGAGGCTTTTCTTAGTGCACTTTATCCCCACTTTGTATTAAATGCAAATCTTTACAGGTTTAATTTATGGCCATCCTATTTATTAAAGTCTCCATTAAAGTGCTGTCCATTAAAAGGCTCTTTATTGTTTATTATTATTGTATGTATGGATTGATTACTTAAATTGTTTGTGTTCTGTACTCTTTAAAAGCAAAAACAGGATTGTAATCTTAGCTATGCCTGTTTGTATTGTGAATTTTGTTGCATTTATTTAAAAAAAAAGTTACTACAGTTTAAAACTATCTCTACCATTTCTGATATATTTATTTGTTTTCTCCATTATTGTCACCATCACAACTCTTAGCAGGTAGTATTTATTTGCAGTCTGCAAAGTACAAGAAGTGTTGATCTTTTAAGAGGAAACCTCACATTGGCTGGTTTTAATTTTTAACTTAAACAAAATGGAATTATATAGGTATAATATTTGATCTTGGTGTGAGAAAACTGTGCTGATAGATACAGATGTTTTAAAGCTAGATGTATGGATTTACCCCAGTATCTAATTGCAATATCTGTGTATATATTAACCTAGATACTTAATTACTAGAAGTTAGTAACCTTTATAAGGCTGGTTGACTTCTGTATTTTAAGAAACAAGAACCAGGTGGGTTGTGGTTGGAAGTTTGCTATAAAAGTTTTGATGACTATTCTGCTTTTTAGCTTCTATCATTCTTTTTTATCCTTTTAAGCAGTGCTGTAATAGTCAAACCAAATATTTAATAAATATAGTTATTTTAGTACCCAGTTAGTCTCCCTTAGGCAAGGAATATTCTGTGTGTGATTTTCTTTAATAAACAAAAGGAAATCTCTAATACAAACTGTATATTACCATAACTTTTTGAATGTTTCAGAAACAGGCTGTTTTACTACAGATTTCTTTGTAGTTTTTTTGGGAGATATCTGTGGTAGATCAACACAAAGTAGCGAGTACTTGTGAAGTGGGAGGAAAATGACTGAATGTTTTTAAATTATGTGGTGTTAAAGTAACACAGTGCATTTGTCCCACTCACTTTAATTCAATTCAGTTTATTTATATAGCGCCAATTCACAACACATGTCATCCCAAAGCCCTTCACAATTCAACCAGATCATACAGTCAAATTGATTTGAAGTTTTCTATCTAAAAGAAACAGCTGATTGCATCGACTCATTGACTCTGACTCATACCAAGCATGTTTTTAGAGACAGTGGAGAGGAAAAACTTTTAACAGGAAGAAACCTCCAGCATAACCAGGCTCAGTGTATCGGCCATCTGCTGAGGCCGACTGGGGTTCAAGGAGACAGAAACAGTCATACAGAAAGGGGCAGAGATACAAAAGGTAATTGTCAACCAGCTCCACAGGCAGCACCGTCCAGGAAACACACAGCCAGGCAGACAAGCTCCGAGCCAGCTCCCATGTCAGCACATCAGGCCAGTTGCAGTCAGAGAAACCGGACTACACTAAAAAACAGGCTGAGCTCCAACATCTTTAAACAAAGGTGTTGATGGCAGCAGCACAGCTGATATTTCTCTCCAGAATGACGTCACAGCCAATCTCTGCAGAGTGGGAGAATAGAGATAGAATGAAGCAGAATGATTAAATAAGGGTCCCTATGTCCTCCAGCAGTCTAAGCCTATAGCAGCATAACTATAGAGATAGCACTGGATAACGTGAGCCACTCTAACTATAAGCTAACTATAAGCTAACTATAAGCCTTGCCTTAAAAGTAGACAGGATGTCTGCCTCATGGACTAAAACTGGTAGTTGGTTCCACAGGAGAGGATTTAGTGTTGAAATCACCTCTCTATACAGTGTATATCTTACTCCAGTTGTTCTTATAATAACTCTAATAGAGTAGGTGTAATTTGACAATGCATATTTAAAACTGTGGAATTAATGTCGATCTAAAGAGTCTAGCATGTAAATGCATTCCGTGCTTGGAGCTAGTTGTTTGTAGAGTTATTGATTCTAAACAGCTTCTTTTTCCCTAGCTGAGAAAATAACCCCCACAGCATGATGCTGCTACCCCCATGTTTAAGTTAAGATATTCTAAGACATGTTTAAGCTGAAGTGTAGGGTTAGCTTTCTAACACAGAGCACTCTGCTGTTCTGCTATAGTCATATAGGACAGTTATTTAAAAGGAATGGCTGTATTTTCCATCTTCATTTTTGCACCAAAACAGGAAAGAACAGAAAAAAATAATTAAGTAAAAAAAAAAAAAGGTAATTTAAAACAGGGGAAACCCAACCTACCTCAGCAATATTTAAATATACATTTTCTAAGTTTACAATATAGGGCCAAATGTTTACCACAGAGTGTGTGAAACAGTCTCTAATGTCTTTGTATTGTTGTCATAGAGTATGGATTTGATGAAAGGCCAAACAGTATTTATCCAGGAGAATGGGTCTGCTTATTGCAGACTGGGAAATGATCTTCTAAACCAAATGCTCCACAGGCAGCACCACATGTGGGAAGAGGCTGATTGGTTGTGGGCAGCGCTGCAAAGCCAGAGCAAACGATGGGATTGGATAAAGAACCCAGACTCTTCTGAAAGCTCGATTCCGATTGGGCCCTGCCAACTCTTTATAATATACAACACTGTGGTGCGTGTGATGTGTGTAGGTTGTAAATAGCTCCAAGAAGTTACTGTTAATTCCTCATTCAGTTGTGGGAAAAACTACATTTATGCTGGTTGGAAGGGGAAGAAAATCCTCAGGCCCCTTCATAGAGGCTCTTCCTCTCAGGTCTGGTAAATCTATGGAAGGAAATCAGTCAACAGCCCTCTTTTTTGTTTTTGAAGGTTTAATTTCTTCTCTGATTTTTGGGGCAGAGTAGGCATAGTTTGACTGGCTCTGCCAAACATTACCAATTCTCCACCCTTGGACATCTTGCTGGGTCAGGAAACTGATTCATAGTTTTTTTGCTCATGTCTGTGTGTGGGTGTAGAACACCAAAGGGTGAAAATGAAGTCTTAAACCCATTTGGTGCTGATGCTAGAGTTTTATTCAACACGTTTACTCAAGAAAATGACTTGCGGAAGAAAAAAAGACTTTTAACGGGAATTGTGATGGTTTTCATCATGTTCTTAACTCTCTGCGTCAGCCACTCCTCGGGTTTGTTATTTATCCTGTCAGTGGTGTTTGCATGGGGTAAGGAAGGGGGGGAGCAGACCTCCCCAAATGCGAATGTTTGGGTTGGCACGGCAACATGAGCCAGTCAGGGGACTTGAAAGGGATCGCGCATAACTCTTGCCACCAACTGTCGGCCTACTTTTTAAACTTTTCTTCTCTTTGTTTTGTACATGTCTGTGTTTCTTTTTTTACCCCTTCTATTTCTCCTCCTTCACAGGCCCCACAGTGTAAAGCCAGCAGCCAGGGAAGTCGAGCGTAATTT
The DNA here is from genome assembly GCF_000732505.1 of Cyprinodon variegatus. Taxonomy (NCBI): domain Eukaryota; kingdom Metazoa; phylum Chordata; class Actinopteri; order Cyprinodontiformes; family Cyprinodontidae; genus Cyprinodon; species Cyprinodon variegatus. Next base: position 832,507 of record NW_015150796.1, read on the forward strand.
TATCTAATGATTTTGCTTTATTAAGCTTATTTCCCCTGTTGTACTTGTTTATGAAATTAGCTACAATTCCTTTTAATTGGTGTTCTTTCCTTTGCTTCCTTGTCTTATTAAGAAACACACAAAGACACACACACACACAGTCATGCTAGAAAGACCAGCAAATCCGGGGGTGACCAAAGTGGCCAGTAGCATTAGCTCTCCATCGTTCATTTCATCAGATAGGCGGATGACATGGAGTTCAGGCTTTAATTAACAGCGTCTCTTCGCTTCCTACTACAGACCCACGGAGGTCTGGTTATCAGCCAGGCTAGACACAGCTGGGGGTTGGTTTGATCTTATATCTTAACACTGTTAAAAACAACCCTTACATCTGTCCCCAGCTTCTGCCTTTGTTGTGTACAGTTTTTAATAGGTGCAAAAAACTATTTGTATTGCCCTATTTAAACAATATAAAGTTTAGGGAAGCAGGTTAGACATAATAGAGTGTTTAGGTTTAAAGCTGTGGAATTGAAGTTAATAATCATAACAACAGCAAAGTAAAATAATACAATTAATAATAAATACATTTATAATGCACGATACATATAAGCATCTCAAAGTGCTACAAATATAAAAAGAGGGAAAATATAAAATTTTATGTTAAAAAATCATACAGTAAATCTTAATCATAAAAATTGGAAAAGCTCTGATCCCCTGTCAGACAGACATCAGTCCAGGAAGCAGCCACTGTCAGATTTATAATGATAATAAGCCCTAAACAGCTGTATTACCGGCTGTATTAACATGTTGACTTCCAATAATGCAAACCAGGTTTGGCCAAAAACCTTTTAGTACAACGTAACCTGTATTGACCCTATGTAGGAATATAGAGGAGGATTAAATGTTCCTTTTACCACAAGTCTGTAATGGTGGGGTTTTTTTTGTTTTGTTTTTTCAGGAAAATGACAGCAGAGTGGCAGCGAATGGTTATATGGTCTCTGTCATGGTGAAAAGCTTCCCAGAAAAATTTGGCATGAAAGTCATTTTAGTTGAGGGAAATTCCAAAAAAGTAAA